>NC_067400.1:16091186-16181186 GCF_016432865.1 Antechinus flavipes | reverse complement strand
GGAAAAAAGGTCCAGGAGGAGAGAAGGCTCTGGGTGCCAAATGTTGCAGAGAAATTCACTCAACATAAACCCATACAGGGCAACTACGTGGCACTGCAGTGGAGAGAATACCAGGTCTGCAGGCAGAATGGCCTGAGGTCAAATCCATCCTCACACACTTACTAGCTGCGTGACCCTGAGCAAGTCACTTCACCTTGTCTGCCTCAGTTTCCTCATCTGTAAAAAGAATTAGAGAAAAAAATTGGCAAAATATTCCAGATGGAATCATGACAGTCAGAAGAGACTGAGAATTTTTCTGGACAAAAGTGCTGGCACCAAATGCAGATAAAGTCTTTTACAAAAAAGTGTGTTTATTTTTTTCAATAACAAGCTCTCTCTCTCTGTGTGTCTCTCTCTCTCTCTCTGTCTGTCTCTCTCTGTCTCTCTCTGTCTGTCTCTCTCTGTCTCTCTCTCTGTGTCTCTGTCTCTCTCTGTCTCTGTGTCTCTCTCTGTCTCTCTGTCTCTCTGTCTCTCTCTGTCTGTCTCTGTCTGTCTGTCTTTGTCTCTCTGTCTCTCTCTGTCTCTCTGTCTGTCTCTTTCTTCCATTCTTCCTCTGCTTGGGAAGGAGGACCCTTTTTAATAAATATTCATGGCCAAGCCAAAATAAATAAATACATTCCCACCTTGGCCATATCCGTAATTGTGGGGTTCTGTATTTTTAGTGTTAATGTAGACTAAAGAAACTAATTATTTAAAAGGCTTAGTCTTAACCAGTTCAGAAAACATCATGAGGAAATGGATGTCATTTGTGAATGGAAAAGAAGCATATAGTCACTTAACAGAGGCTAAAGGGAAGATTTGAAATGGCAAGGGTAGTTGTCTGGAAAACATAGAGGTCTGTCATTTATTCTTAACAAACTCTATTTTTTTATGATTTGTATCCCCAGTATTTAATATGTTTTACATATAATCAGTACTTAATATAGGTTCTTCCATTAATTAATTAATTGCCATCACTTTCCCCAGCACTATAATATTCTATGACATTCGTGGACCACTGTTTTCTTGGCCATTCCCGGGTCGATGTGCATTCACTTTGTTTCTTTGCTACTGAAAACCATGCCATTAACACTATTTTGGCCATTATTAGCTTTGGAGAAGGAAGTCCCCTTCTGGAGTGGCCCGTTTCTTCAATTCTGTGTTTCTGCCCTGTGCCCATGGTCCCCAGGAGAGTCTAGATATGGCTTCTGTTCCACTCCATCTCAAGGCTGATGTTGGGGACTTGGGGCACGCTTTCTTGGTGCCCACCAATATGGGCTAACTTTCTGGGGGCAGCACCCACTACCCTGTCCTGCCTGCCCAGGGAGCCAATGTTAATATTTCTCTTAACATCCGTCCCTTTTGTTTTTCCTGTTTTTTTTTTCCTTTTTGACATTTTTTTGCTGCAGCTTCAGGGATCTGATTAAGCGCGTTCATACAAACACGAAGCAGCCATTAATGTTCGACACCCTGGGTCTTCTCTGCAGCGTGTCTCACAAATAAACAAACAAAACACCAGAAAGTCTCTTCCCCTCCTGCAGCTGAGCCAGGCGTCTCACCGCCCTTGAAAGGGTGGGCTACCTGGGAGGTTGCAATCCTTTGAGAATGCTGGAAATCTTGTAAAAAAAAAAATTCTCATTTTGGCACAATTTCTATATGACAAATAGGAAAACTTCAACCTAATTCAGGATGGAAATGTAACTCATTGACAATCCCCTGGATAAATAAGCAGCTGCCATCCTGAGGTGGCACAAATCCTTCTCCCAAGTTTGCATTTTGAAATTTTCCAGTTTCTCAGTCTCTCTGGAGAGCAGGAGTCTCCAGAGGAAAGGCAGAGCTAGCAAGAAACGGGCACGTTCCCCACGCCTCTGCTTGTCTGAGCATCCCTGTGTGTGCACCCAGAATATACACTGCGCTAACTTGTCACGTGTTCAGAGCATCCCTCCCCTTGCTAATTATCTCAGCCGGACTCCTTCATTATTGATCCCTTTTGATCAGGCTCCTGGGCTTCCCAAAGCCAGGAGTCACTTTGTTTAGGAACAAGTCGGGCCATCGGTCTGGAGATCGCCAGTTCCTGAGTGCAGAGGTCAGCGGGCTTTCTTCTGCACCTGATTACAATTAGAGGGGCCGGCTCGGTCTGGAAATCATTCTTCATGGAGTGGTTGGGCCCCTTTCTATTACTGTTTGTCTTTCCTCCTTACCCACTCCAAATGTGAGGGGAGGAGGGGGGAGAGAGAGAGATGGAAAGAGAAACACGTCCGGCTTTCGTTAAAGAGAAAACGTGTCATCACTCAGAAAAGCAAGAGTCAAATGGAAAACCTGATGGAGTTACCCATAAACATGAATCTGCCAACTGAGGCAAATTCGAGGATGTGCTGAGCACCTGGCATGTGCCCGGCACACTGCTGGGGGCCAACTGAGGGGCTGTAAAGGAGGACACAGTCTCTCTGTGGAGATATAATCTATCACCTATCTATCACTATCTATCATCTATTATCTATCACCCATCCATCTATCTACCTATCAGTTATCTATCATCTATTTATCTATCATTTATCATTCTATCTTTCTATTATCTATCAATCATCTATTTATATATTATCTATGTATCTATCATCTAGCTATCTAGCTACTTGTCTATCATTTATCAATCTATCTATCTATCTATCCATCTACCTATCATCTAGCTATTTATTTATCATCTATTACTCTATCAATCATATATATTATCTATCATCTAGCTGTCTAGACATTTATCTATCATCTATCAATATATCTTTCTATCAATCATCTATCTATATATTATCTATCTACCAATCTATCATCTAGCTATTTATCTATCATTTATCAATCTATCAATCATCTATCTATCTATAAGATAGCAATATATCTTTATATTATTTATCTATCAATCACCTATCTACATATCTATCATATATCTATCCATCATCTAGCTATCTATTTATCTATCTATCCTCTATCAATCTATCTTTCTATCATCTATCTATCTATCTATAGATTATTGGCCCTGAGTTCAAAAGGGTGAAAGAAAACCACTTCAATCCAGGCAGATTGGTGCCTATTTCTACCTTGGCACCCATTCACCTTTAGAGTATAGTCCCAAAATTTAATCAGAGTAAAATGGTTTGTCGTAAGTCAATTGGAATTAAAGATGGGACTTGAACTCAGGACTCTGTGATGCTTGAACCATTTCTCTATCTATCACCTTGATCAAACTACGACATGCAGAGACCATTTACAGCACCATAGGTTTAGAGCTGGAAGAGACTGTAGTGGTCGCACAGACCAGATACTTTATTTTACAGATGAAAAACTGAAGGCCTAAAGAAGGTCAGGGTCTTACTAAGGAGAAATACTCATTATTCAAAGGTCATGTGATTAAACTCTAACTTTGATCCTTGGCAGGATGATAAACTCCGATTCACAGACTGTTAACAGCTAGGAGGTTCCACAGTGCCCAGAGCCCTAGGCCTAGAGTCAAAAAGATCTGAGTTCAGACACTGACTGGCTGTGTCACTCTGGGCTAGTCACTTCATCCTGTTTGCCTCAGTTTCCCCATCTGTAAAAATGAATTGGAGAAGAAAGTGACAAATCACTCCAGTATCCTGGCCAAGAAGACCCCAAAGGGAGTCACAAAAAGCAGAAAGGGATAATTAAACACCATAGTTATAATAATTAATTATTGATTATTATCATTAATTATTATAGCACTCTCTGTATTGATATATTAATATATTATTAATATAATTATATGTGATATGCTAACTAAAATAATTAAAACATCATTAACTATTATTACTTATAGAATCGGAAGCAACCTCAGAGTTCTAGTCCAATCTCTTCATTTTCCAATGGAATTAAGACAAGAAAGAGGAAATAATTTTTCTGAGACCACCCAGGAAAGCCAGGGCTGAGCAGAGTTCCGCTGATTCCTCGCTCCTGCTCTGGTTTCTACCCTCACAGCCTCCCTTCAGATGATATTGTCGTCATCCCCTGCGGCATTTCAAAAGCAACATTTCCATTCTTCTTGTCCTGTCTGATTGTTCTCTGCGTCTTCCCATAAATCCTCTGGGATTCAGAAAAGAAAAGCTGATGTTTATGTGGCAATTTAAAGTTTACAAAATGTTTTACATATGTTATCTCATGTTATATTTACGTCGGAGCCCAAGAGTTTCTCAATGGTCCTTGAAGTCTATACCTGCAGCAATTTTAGTCCAAATAAATAAATGCATCTGTAACTGCCTGCTGGCTCTTAGGAACAAGCACTTTGCATAATAATAATTCTTATTACTAATAACAGTATTGTCATTAACATAATAATAATTATTAGTGACAACAATAATAAATAGCATTTATGTAACCCATACTATGTGCTGAGTGATTTACAAACATTATCTCATTTGATCTTCACAATAACTCTGAGAGGTAGGTACTATTATTATCTCTGTTTTAGAGATGAAGAAACTGAGGCAGACAAAGGTGACTTGACCAAAGTATTAGATTTAAGAAAGAAGATCAGCTGAAAGGATCAATACAAAATTTGGGCCATGATCAAAAAAAATGAAGATTACTTTATATATTCATTGAACATCTCTTCAGTAAAATGCAAAGAGGGAGTGTTGAATTAATGAAAGTGACATATTTATATTTATCTATATCACATTTGCATTTGACGTTTTGGGATTTTAACTAGACTCCATCGGAATAGAGCACTCCTGATAGGGGAACTCTTTGAACCAATGTAGAAGAACAGTTACTCTACAATGTCAGGACAGTGAGAGGTGAAATGATTGCCCCAGTATCACACCATCTGTATGTGTTAGAGGTAGGACCCAAATCCAAGTTTGAGGTAGGATTCTATACACTAAGCCATGATTTTTCACCATTAAATATCATTAATTCATAAATAACATGAGATCAAGTATAATATTTCTATGTAGAAACTTCTACATTCAAGGACATGGAAAAAATCTTTATTGATGTTTCTATGATATTATATATTTACCTGGATAATTTAAGTACTTGAAAGGCAACATGGCAAAGTAGACAAAGGATGGATCTTGGAATAAGAAAATCAAGTCCAGCCCCTGACACATGCTAGTTCTATGATCACAAGAAACTCACTTGACCTGCTGATAATACCTTCCTCAACTCTCTAATATGGAGAATGGCCCTTTTTGTGGATGGAAGGAATTTCCACAGGCCTAGGCTGAATCAACAAATATATAGCTAGATCAATAGAGAATGGCTTTCTTTAATATTTCCATAGATTTGTGATTATATGTGCTTAGACACTCCCTCTACTGGTATAGAAAAATCTCTCCATTTTCTCAGCCTGGGGCATTCTTGATTATATCTTTCTGAAAATCTTCCATATATTTGTGGATCTGCACAATGAACTGGAGCCTTCTTCTAGTTCTTTGGATAAATTAAATAAAGCAGTAAAAATGTATAAACCTGTACACATAAAAGTGAAGTGAAATTCTCCTGGCATCAATTGAATATTTATGTACGTATATAATATATCTGCAATATATTATATTTGATCTGTTTCACGGGTCAATAAAATATAATCTATTCTACAGCATACTGTCTCTATAATATAATGTCCCTTCAAAAAGTTATATTCTAAGAATATTACAAAAGCGATTCTTCCCCTTAACAGGTTGCTGACCCTTGGAATAAACTAATCCACACAATTGGTTCCAGTGTGTTATTGCCTTACCTGTCCATTTGAACGATGATCTTCTGGAGGGAAAGCAACAGAAGGAGTGACTCTAAGGGCACAGATTTCAAGTATTAGCCGTAGGCCATGGAAATAGTTGGGGATTGGTGGAGATTGGTGTCAGCTCTCATGGAACTCTGTGAGTGGGATGTCATGACACTGCCCAGTGGGATGACCAATTATGCTTAATTAGAAGGGTTATATCACAGAGCTCTATGGACAACTGGAGAAAGGCATTTTGTTAAGTCTCCCTGGCCTGTAAAAAGAGAAAAATGAAATCATTTAAGTGGCAGAAAATAGTAAATTTTGAATCTCAATCCTTTTGAGAAGATTGAAATTCCTATCTTTGTCCTGTTCTAGCCTCAACCGTGATCTTTTCCTTTTAACATTTTCCTCTGTGAAAACATGGTTCAGAATCAGCTCTGAGCACAGAAGGAATGGGTTCAATCCTGGAAGCTTTTCCCTCTGCCTAATGTTGATGACTCAGCCCGCCTCCAAGATAAGGCCCTGACAAGCATTTATTAAGTGCCTACATTGAGCCATGTGCCAAAGATTGAATATATTTGAATAAACAAGCTGAAAAAAGCACTTGTCCCATGACAGGAACTTTCAATCTATAGAGGAGACATAAACATAAAGAAATAAGTGTATTGTGATCATCCAAGGAGAAAAAGAGAGCATTAATGACTAGGCAAGCTCAGGAAAGAATTTTTCTCAGTAACTGGTGCTCATCCATGGAGGAAGCTAGGGATTCCAATAATAATAATTAAAATAACTAATAATTAGTATTTCCACAGCACTTTAAGATTCACAACATGCTTTACAAATATCATCAGCCTCATTATAATCTTAGTAGTTATTTTTATTATTCTACCTTATAGATGAAAAATGAATCACCGGATCCAGTGATTTGCCCTCCATCACACAATGGTCAGTGTCTGGGTTAGATCTGCATTCAGGTCTTCCTGACTCTACATCCCACACCATGTCCACTACACTACCTGGTTGTCTAAGAGCCAGAAGTAAGGAGGGAGTGGAGTCCAAAATTGCAGCATAGTCTCTGCAAAACCATGGGGATAAGGGACGGAATATTGAGATGGGAGAAGAGGGACTAGGCTACTTTAGTTGGAATAGTCAATAGGCAATTCCAAAGGAAAGCAAGTACGTTGAAATTGCTCAGTCCTAGAATCAATGGCAGGTTTCCTAAGCTGGGGTACAGTCAAAACTGGGCTTCAGGAAGATTCTTTTGGTTGCTTTGTAGAAGACAGTTTGGAAAAATGGAGAAATTGGAAACTGAATGTTCAGTTTAAAGTCTGGTGCGGATTCTGGGTGAAAGATGAAGAAGACCTGAATTAGGGTGGTCCCAGTGTGAGTGGAAAGATGGATGTGGTAAGTGTGTGCTAAGTTCTAGGATGCACATACAGGCAAGTAAAGATAATGACATCTGAGAGTGATGGAAGCTGGAAAGACAGGGACTAAGGTCCTAATGGGGAAAAGAAAAAGAAGATGGCAGGAGTAAAGATAGGAAATTATGTGGGAGATGTTGTGAAGGTGGAATTCACAAGATATGACAACTGATTGGCTATAGACTGAAGGAGGAGAAGGAGGAGAATGTCAAGGGAGCAGCCTCATTTCCCCCATCTATTAGTCTAAGCAATCCTGATTAAAACAAGAAGTGGAAGTATGGTTAATCCAGTATGACATAATCTGGATGGTGCTAAACTAGATTTATTTTTTATTTTAAAAATATATTGATATCTTTAAAAAAATCACCTTCATTCCTAGGTATGCTCCTGCTCTTTCCTGAGTCCTGCAAGCCATCGTGTGTAGCAAAAAAGAAGAAGAAGTAGAAGAAGAAGAAGTAGAAGAAGAAGAAGAAGAAGAAGAAGAAGAAGAAGAAGAAGAAGAAGAAGAAGAAGAAGAAGAAGAAGAAGAAGAAGAAGAAGAAGAAGAAGAAGAAGAAGAAAAGTAATTCATTAAAACTAATCCAACAGAGTGGATAATGTTCTACAGCCATGTGCCCCTCCACCTCTACAAAGAAGAGAAAAAGGTATAATTTCCCATCTCTTTCTTGGGGCCAAAGCTTATTTTAATTACCCATTGTTCAGTTTTTTTTCTTCTATTTTCATTTACATTGTATATCGTTGTACTGCTCTTCTTGATCCTTAGATTTAAGTATTCCAATATATCTTCAAATTTATATTTATCATTTCTTATGACTGAGTAAAATTCCATTCTATTCACATATCACAATTTCTTTAGCCTTGCTTTACTCAGATGGCATCTACTTTGCTACTATAACATGTATTACTATGAATATTTTGGTAAATATGGGACATTTCTGGCTTTGAAACTCTATACAAAAGATACTATCCAAAATATATTTAGCTCTGTGGGCCAAAAAGTATAGATATATTAGTAACTTTTTGGCATAATTCCTAATTGCTTTCAAACTGGGTAACAACAAGTCATACCACCAATGGTATATGAGTGTTAGTCTTTTTGTAGCCCTTCTAACATTGTTTATTCCCATGTTTTTTTAGTCTTTGTCAATTTTCTCAGTGTGAGGGGAAACATAATGACTGTTTTATTTTGAAATTCCCTTATTTTTAGTGATTTAGAGGAATCTTTCAGATGAGTGTGGGGAGCTTGCAACTCTTTTATGACTAATTGTTTTCATTCTTTGAGAATCTATTTATCCATTAGGGAATAGTACTTGGGTTTTATATTAGTCTCCTATGTGGCTTGCATTTTAGACCCTTATCTGGGGTATTTAATGCAAAATTTCCCCTACTTCATTGCTTACTTTCTTATCCTAATTATATTAATTGTTTGTGCAAAAGTTTTTCAACTTCATATAATATGATTTTATCTTTTAAAAATCACTTTTATCCTTTGTTTAGTTAGTATTAGAGTACTGATCTCAGCCATAACTGTGAAAAGTACTTCATCTCATACCTTTCTATTTTTAAAAAATGGTATAAGCTTTCATATTCTGATTGTCTATTTTGAGCTTATTATGATATATAGTCTGAGATGGTGATGTAAACCTAATTTCTGCCCAATTATTTTCTAGTTTTCCTAATAGATCTTGTCAAACAGAGAGTTTTCCCCCAAATAAATTTTTTACTTGGGTTGTTGACATTGATCATTTCTGAGTTTTCATTATTTAATCAGTTCCACTGATCTCCTTTTTTTAACCAGATGATTCTTCCTTTGTAATATAATTTGCTATTCCCATTTCCTTCTTACTTTATTTCTTCATTGTTTCTCTTGAAATTCTGGACCTTTTGTTCTTTCTCCCCTATGAATTTCCAGGGCCTAGCACAGTGCCTGACACATGATAGATGGTTAATAAATATTGATTGGTTGAACTTCTAAGACTCTTACCATCTATTTCATTTTGTACCTTTAACAGACACTCCAACATCGAAATTTTTTATACATTTCTTAACTTCATATAAGAGTAGTTAGTCTGTGTTCTTCTCTGTTATTGTGTTCAGTTCCGAGTGCCATATTTTAAGAACGGTGTTGCTAAGGGAGAAAGTTGTCCAGAGAAGGGCGATGATGTTACCCAAAGGGATCAAAATCATGTCACGTGAAGATTACTTGAATAAATTGACGATTTGTCTTGAGGAAAAAATTTCTGATGGGAATAGGACCATAAGCATCTTAAAATGGGAGATTGTATCTATTTCCAAATCCTGAGCATCCCCTCACTAAGTCCTTTGACTGGACTTCTAATTTAAGTGAGAATGTTGTTTTTATTGACAAGCACTGGCTCTAGTACAAAGGTCAGTTTAATTGAAGAAAAAATAAACATGCGTGCTTCTTACATAAACAAGGCTATTTAACAGCTATTTAACATTTAACTCAACCCTCACGATTCATTAAGAAAAGGAAATTCAATAAAGGACAGATGTGGAAGGAGAAACAGCTGCTTCTGATGTGGCCATTTTCCTTCTCAGCAATGTGATTAAAGGCACTGAATGATGAAATTGATGTGCAAAAATTCTTGTTATTATTATGATGAACATAACAAACACAACAATGCTTAAATATGTTCTCGCTTCCATTTTCCTCATGGGGGATTTAGCTCATGCCTTTGTATGTCCTCAGTCCTTTGGAAAACTTGCTAAAGAATCTCCCTCACTCACTTTCTGTGTCTCTCCATCTCTCTGTGTCTCTGTCATTCTACCTAGAGCCCCTATTTCAGAAAGAAATATTATTTCTTTATTATTATTTTATTGTGGTTGTTGCTACTCAGACTTCACTTGAAGCTGAAAATTGGGAACAAGTTTTCATTGAAATGAAGTTTTCATATCAAAAGTTCCTTATAACAAGGAAATAATAAATATAGTTTAAAAAATATTAGTAAACATTCATTATTATTATTTTCTATAAATGTTATTTAATCCATTTATGTGTGTGGTATCCTAGTAGTAAAAGTCTCCTCGTCAATATGGATTGGGGTCTCTTATAACCTTCCAGATTTGCCCACGGCCATCAGCTAGTGTACGTTCAAAGCAGGACAGGCCTTCTTGAATCCACGGCCAGCCCTCTGGCCACGATACTAGGCTGTCTCCAGAGCGATCCGTGGATCTTACACACCAAATTTCCACGTAGACCCAGAGGCAGAACTGCTTCATTTCCAGTGTGGTTTGTAGACATTATCTCTGGTGCTCCTTCATCATCCATCCCAGTTCTTGATTCCTGTTTCTATTACAGGACAATGTTTGTGTCATGCACATGTTCTCGATAAAACGTGATTCGTGCATATATTAAGACCTCAGCCTTTTCCCTGTTTTGGATTGTACAGCTGTCCAGATTGTTAATTAGCTACAGATTATCTTATTCCCACTAACAAGGAAATACACTACAGGGTATGAGTCCACCGTATCATTTCCTCCCAGAGCATGCTGTCCAGTAGGGCATCCTATTTCTAAATATAATTATCATCAGTTATTAGCAATAAACTAGTTTTGAGGTGACAAATTCTGCAAGTCTCCCTGGATCTTGTCATGCTAGCAATTACTGTGCTTGACTCCCCCAAAAGACACTGGTGATTAAATATGTAAATAGTACCTGTTGTCATAGTGATAGTCAGATCAGGTGCCAACATATGACAAGGTAAGAAAGCCACTTCGAGACTTTGAGGAATCAAAATGAAAATCTGAGCTCTAGGTGGGATGATGATATCTATGAGCCTTTGAAAAAGTCGGGGCTGTTTTTATTCATCTGGTCTCCTCCCATCAAGTGCTTTATGTACAAAAGCATATTGCCAATATGATGAATCGTGGCTAATTATTCCATTGTTTATAAACAATAAGAGCAGGTCTTCCATTTTGCCCAGACAATTACAATAAATTTCATTGACAATGATTAAAAAACGTATCAGAAACTCTTTAATTCCTTCTATAAACATTTATTTTATTACATTATATATAAAACAAAGCTTAAGCTTTTTCTGTGTGTCATAGACCCTTCTGGTGATGAATCTGTTCTATGAACAACTTCTCAGAATCTTATAAAACAAATCAATTATAACAAAATTACATTAACATATACTTTTATTGAGGCTTTTTATTTTCAAAACATATGCAAGGATAATTTTTCAATACTGACTCTTGCAAAATCTTGTGTTCCAATTTCCTCCTCTTCCCCTCACCCTCTCCCCTAGATGGCAAGAAATCATGTGTGTGTGTGTGTGTGTGTGTGTGTGTGTGTGTAAATATACATTAAAAATAAATTCACAGACTTCAGCTTAAGAGCTGTTCCTCCACTGGATATCCATTCCAATATCTCACTGGGACATGGAGAGGCCCTTCAATCTTCAAAGATTATGCCAATGGAACATATACATTCTCCAAGTATTAAACTATCTGCAAAGCACAGCATAGGATTAAAAAAATGAATACGATGAGGGAGGGTAGTCTTTGCCCTCCAGGAATTAAAACTTCAGTAGGGTAAATAGATAAAAAGCTATAAATCAACAAGCATCGCTAACCACTTACTACCGGTTAGGTATTAGGTAGACAAAATTCCTGTCCCTAAAAGGCTTGCATCCTGTCGGGAGATCCAGTCTTCCTACCTGCATGAAATGTCTTGGACCAAAGCAGGAAGGGAGAGTTGATGAATATGTGAACACCCAGGTAGAATGAGCTGAGCGTTAGACAACACAGAATTTGGGCAAGATTTGGGGAAAGGAATTCTAAAGCTGGTAAATATTGGTTATGCCATACACTCAGTAGAATATGGACGTGACAGTTCTTGTTCCCGTTCCCCACTCCCACCATCCAGCGCTGCTTTCTTATTGTTTATAGATAATTCAGGTACAGTTGATAGGTAAAAGAAGGACCCAATTCAGTCAGGGATGTGGTCAATTCATCCTAACATCATGAAACATGGTCTTTGTGTCATCTGCTTCTTTGAAAGAGTGAGAGGGATCAAGGATCATGAAAGAAGTTCCCAATAGGTCTTAAAACTGAATTGTCTTTGTTACAAAGATGGGCTGCGGCAAGTGGAGTAATTCATATCCTGATTCTTTGTGGTGATGGTTCATGGGAAGACATCAGATGTTAGGATTCTATTTCTGACTAGACTGTTGACTGTCATATCGGGTAAAGAACTTTACCTCTTGGAGCCTCAGTTTCCTCATCTGTAAGTAAAGAGATTATACCCTATGGTGATTAAAATCCCTTCTAGCTTTACCATGTTGGGACCCTTCTGTACTTTCTGTCATTTTCTTGAGTTTTTTTAAGCCACATGAATCAATGCTCAAGTCAGCCAGACTCCTTACTGTATTTTCTTTAATTTAGTCATTTTCCCCTTCAAGGTGATTTGTAAACCCGACTAAATGAGCGATCTGGGCAACATGCCATTTTCATGTGTTAGACACTCGTTACTAGTTTGGTTTTGTGGGTTTTAACCAGTGTTCAGCCAATGTCTCTAAATGGGATCACTGTCTTTGTATCAGCAGGTAACCCAATTAAGCCTGTTTCCCAAACTGAGCAAAGATGATTTCTGAGGGCTCATTATAATGAAAATTTAAGTTTGTGTTTGTTTGTTTCTTCCAGATCATCTGGGTCTTCTTGGGGAAGATCCTACAGGTCTTCAGACAAGCATGTCATCTGCAGAAGCAATGACAGTTCTCTTTTGTTTCCTGGCCTTCCAAGGCTCCCAGGGTGACTTGTCTCTTTCCTTAAGATTGCTAAGTACCCAGCACTTACCTATGCAGGAAGCTTATGTCAAACTAATTAACTTTTAATGAGAGGAAACCAACTGATTAGAATGATTTTCATGGTACTCAAGCTAATAAATGTTGTATGGACTTTGATGACATCTTTTGCTTTTCTTTTTTTGCTTCCCTTCCCTTTCCTTCTTTTCCTTCTCTTCCTTTACCCTTCTCTTCTCTTCCCTTTCCTTTTTTCCTTTCTCTTTTTCTTTCTTTGTTTTTATTTGTTTCATTGTTTCTTCTTTCTCTCCCTCTCTCTCCCTCTTCCATTATTTCTCTCCCTCCCTCCTTCTTTCCCTTCCTTCCCTCTTCCTTCCTTCCTTCTTTCTTTCCTTCCTTCCTTCCTTCCTTCTTCCTTCCTTCCTTCCTTCTTCTTTCCTTTCTTTCTTCCTTCCTTTCTTTCCTCCTTCCTTCCTTCCTTCTTTTTTTCCTTCCTTCCTTCTTCCTTCCTTCCTCTCTGTCCTAGCTCAGCACTACTGCATTGAGGAACATCTGGAGAAATAGAACCAAACTTTCTGGTTGGAACATGTCTCCACATTATGCCAGGGTCCATGTGAGGAAAGGCTTGACCCAGATGATGGAGGAGGTAAATATTTGGATTAAGCTGAGTTTAAAGTCGTAAATGAAAGAAGCTTCTGAATCCCAATGCACAACAAACCATCACAGCCAGGACTGATGGAGCTTCGCCAGAGACTTTAATGAAAAGCAAGGATTTGCTGTGCAGAATTCCCCAGGGACTGAAAAGTATTTAAAGGGTGTTTACATATGTAATTAGTGTGGCCAAGGAACAGCTCTGAAGGCTCTGAGTCGGGGCGGGCGGGATCCTTCAGAGGACTCAACACCTCCCAAAGGGAGTTGAAATTTTAAAAGTTCAAAACCCGTCAGCATCTTGTGAAGGAGACAAGGGCCACGTCTTTGGCCGACTCTGAGCCTGGCAGGGAAATCCTCAGAAAGACAATAGGACCTGCTGAGTTTGCGCCAGGATGGTCTGATGTCAGCCTCGGTTAGCGGGGCCTGTTCCCATGAACTTGACCATATGTTTGAAAGATCTGGCTCGATCTTAAATCAGTTCCTAGCTTGGGATTTCCAAGACAACAGACGTGGCTGTTGTGGCCACATTGGAAGGATGCTGAACTTGGAGGGGCTTAAATGTGGTAACATTCCACATTACTTGTGTTACCATGGCTAAGTCCCCTCCCCTCTGTGCCTCAGTTTCTTTAAGAGGTAGTTGGATCAGATAGTCTTCCTCCGTCCCTCCTGGCTCTAAACCTAGGACTCTGTTTAATCCCTGATCAGGTACTAATGGCTGGAGGTATGTCCCAGGTTGTATGGCCCAGGAGGTAAATGATTTTTTTTAAAGATCAGAACTAAATCATTCTGGGGAATACCAAGAATTGAAGCCAAAAGCCCCTACACACACACACACACACACACACACACACACACACACACACACACACAGAATTAAACAACTAAGCTGCTATTAACTACAGGACAATCAATGTGGATTGTCAGAAAGAAGTGGGCTCCCCCTCACTGGAGAGTTTTCCTCAGAGCCTTGCTGATTGCCTGTCAGGTGTGTCATAGGTGGAGACGATGTTTCAGTGTGAATTGGGCTAATTGGCTGCTGAAACATAAAATGGAATCTGTCTAGTACTGCCCCTCCCATGTTCTTGATGACAAACTGAGCCCTAGATGCATTAAATGACCTACTTGCTCAGGGTCAATAGGCAGGAAGTAGCAGAATCGCGACAAATTTTTGCCCCTAATTCTACATCCATTTCTAATGTGTCATCATTTTAAAAATCCTTCCAATATACTCACACTTGTGGTACAATAGGCAGTGTGGAAAGAACACTCATTTCAGTAATCAGAAAACCTGGGTTCCATCCTACCTCTTATTTTTATTATGTATCTCTTTCTTGTAATAACCTTCAATTTCCTCTTTTAAAAATAAATTGGGGTTTGATGATGGGGCTCTAAAGTTCCCTCTGACTTTCTATTTCTGACCCAAGCTCTCTCTCTCTCTTTCTGTATGTGTGTGTGTGTATTGCTAGCCACAGGAAAAATCAACATAAAAATGAAAAGTTCCCACCCTCACAAAGCTTCCATTTTATCAGGAAGACGCATGTTTCCAAGGTCTCACTTGCTATAGTTTATACATAATTATAATTTCAAATAATGTGCATTTAAATGCATGGGACCATTTCATGGGATTAATTTTTAGCCCTAAGTGGGACTTAGCTATTCTATACAAGAGAGATTTTATGTAAAACACAATAATGTAGTCAGTTGCATGTCCAGTATTGCTCTGTCCTCCACTATGGTGCCCTTCCAGGCAAGAAGGATTGCATCTACACAGAAGCCAGTTTGGTGTGGGGGAAAGAAGCTCTGGGCTTTGTATACAGAAGAACTGGGTTTGAGGATCACTTCTGCTGGCTTTGTAACTTCTTGGGCATTTGTTTATCTATCTTTAAAATGGGTGGGTTAGACTCATATAATTTTCAAGCTAAATTTGGACTCAGAGTTTAATTTGCTCAATCCCTTCATTTTAAAGATAATGAATGTCCTGGAAACATCTTATACTCAGTATGTCCAAAGCAAAAATCGTTATTTTCCCCCATAAATTTCCTTCCCACACACAGCCTTCTCTCTATTGTACATTATCTTTCCCTGTCCCTAAGACTTAGAACCTATAAATCATGCTGGAGTCCTCTCTCTCTCTCTCACCTCCCATATCGAAGTCTTTACTGAGATCAGTTGAGTCACCCCTACAGTATCTCTCAAATAAGCCCCTTTTTCTTCTCCCCCATCACCTCACACTTGGACTGTGACTGTAGCCTGCCAGGGGGCGGGGAGTGACTGCCTCAAGCCTCTTCCCATTTCAAATTATTCTCTATTCAACTACTAAAGTGATTTTCCTAAAATGCAATCTGATTATGTCATACCCCTGCTCCCTCAATAAACTCCAGGGGCTCCCAAATACTCAATGCTCTGTTTGGAATTCAAAGCCTTTTCTGACCTGGCTTCCCTTTTACTTCCAATGTCTGCCCTCTGTTATTTTTTCTTATTTATCCTCTATATAGCTTGATTCATATATATATATGTGCATATATATACACACACACATACATAAATATACATATATACATATATATACACACACATATATTTATATATACATACACATATATATGTGTGTATGTGTATATATGTGTATATAAGTATTTAAAAATATATATGAAATAAATATATATATTTTGTATTGTTTCCCTCATTAGGTCATAAACTTTTTGAGGGCAGGTTCTGATTTTTTTTTGCTTCTTTTTGTCTCCTCTAGGCTTATTAGACATCTATAGACACTTGGTAAATTATATTCATGTATTGATGTAGAGATGAGGAGACAGGCCCAGTGTCCAAGGTCCCTCAGGTAGAAAAGAGAAGAGATGGGGTTTAAACGGAGGTCTTTCAACTCCTAAATCTGCCGTTCTCTCCATGGTCCCACACTGCCTCCTAAGATGAGTCCTCAAAGGCCCCTTCCAGCTTTCTATCACAGAAATATGTGGAGACAATTAGTCTTCAATTTGCCTATTTACTGTAGATAAGTTACAAGCGATGAAAAACTTAATTGCTTCTCCTATCTATGGGTGGTCTTTCATGTGGCTAGTTTGGGAGTGAAACCATTACTCACTTGGCGAAGGTCCAGGACTTCATGGTCTTGCCCTGAAAGGCCCCAAACTGTTTATTCTCCTTGGGCCTCCTCCAGTTCTCCCCCTGATTGGGGTGAGCAGGTGACGGTGAAGTTATGAGAGGAGATCTGTCTGCTATAAAAGCATTAAAAGACTCTGTGTCCTCAGAGAAGAATATCTTTCCCAGTAAAAGTCGGGTTTTCTTTTCCTTTAGATGTCTTTTTTTTTGTTTGTTTAAAAAAGTATAATTCCAGATGCATTTCTTGGAACTAATTTGGATGTGCTGGGGTTTGTGAATTTTGAAAATTTTCTTATACCGTGAGCTTTTAACCCAGCATAACCCAGTGACTTGTAATCAGTAGGGATTTAATAAGTGCTTTTGGAATTCAATTGAATTGAATCCAATTTTAAGCAATTTTATTAAGCCAAGTAGCCAAGTGACATATATTATTTTGGCTTTCAGAATCTGGACTGGAACAGAACCAAAGTCCAGAAAGTTTCTTCCTAGTCCCATGGAATAATGGGATATATCTAATTAACATGGTTTCTTATCACCCCTTGCCCAGAGCTGGGTTAGCTGGGTTCTAGCAAACAGCAGCTGTGCTGCAAATTGAAATCTAATCGCCAACACCCCAGAACTTGGGAGGCAAAGCTCACACACCTTTAATTGAGTCACACGGAATCCAAATCTGAGATGGACGAAAATTCCAACCCAAGA
Organism: Antechinus flavipes; assembly: GCF_016432865.1. Classification (NCBI taxonomy): domain Eukaryota; kingdom Metazoa; phylum Chordata; class Mammalia; order Dasyuromorphia; family Dasyuridae; genus Antechinus; species Antechinus flavipes. Next base: position 16,163,781 of record NC_067400.1, on the reverse strand, counting down.
GCATCAGAGAACTCGGGTGCAAATTGGGTGATGACGCGCAGGGTCCCATTCCTGCTCTGCTATCTGGGGGAAGATTTTTTTTTCCCTTCTCTATGTATGATAGGAGGTTGATGGATTGTGTCTGTTGTAGAGACACAAGGAGAGAAAGGTGACTCGGGTCCCAAAATAGCACTTTTGAGTGCATTAAGCGAGAGCCATCTCTGACACAGACAGGAAGAGAGGAAAAGGAATTGGTGAAAAGATGTTTACCACTCACTGTTCAAAGGCAGCTGGTCCCTAGCATCGATTCCCATTAGCCAACTGTCCTCAGCTAATTGTGACTCTGTCCTTTACTTTGACACTGTCAAATTCTCTGGACTCTTGGTAAGAGTGGAACACCTTAAAATTTCTAGCTCTGACTCTATTATCTCGTGATTGAAATTCTATTTAATTCAAACAATAAAAATTGACCTAAAATCTTGGCACCCATCCCTGACCTAACATGGTAAGATACGGAATGGTTTGTACTGGTCTTTTCATTCTTTGTTATCTTGAAACCTTGTAGCTTATTTTGTTTTATTGATGCTTTTTAAAGCATCTCTTACATTTTCTCTACCCACACCCCTTTACTTCAGTCAATAGAACCCATCTCTTGTAACACAGAAATATGATCAAGTCAACAAATCATCCATTAGCCATGTCTGTTCATGGATGTTTCCTTTGACACTTTTATTCCACCATATCTCTGAACATGATACTTTTCACATTTTTAATAGAGTTTCCTACCTCTCCTCCATTGCCTCTTGTTCAGGTGGTTTGGATAAAATGCACATTTAACCCTTACTATCCATAGTAACATGAATAGTGCCACTAGAGAGACAGGATAGAATGGCCATTTAAAGCAACTTTAGAGAAAGGTTTGACATTTTGTCTCATATTTCTTCCATTCACACTAGTTATTTTCTCTATGCAATTTTTTGTATCCCTTTTCTCCCATTAGAATGTGATCTCTTTGAGGTCAGAAACAACAATTTTTATCTTTCTTTATAGCTGCAGAACTTAGCACATGGAAAGCATTTAAAATCTAATGTGGGAGAGAATATGCAAACAACTCTGTCCAGACAAGCTATCCACAGGATAAATGAGAACTAGAAATGACAGAAGAGTTATTTTTAATGAGCCTAACTAGAGTGATCAATGCAGATTATGCAAAGAAGTTGGAGAAACTGGACAAAGTCTAATTCAGGCTATAGCATTTAGCACCAACTGGATTCTTAGACAGACACGATCTCGTGCCTAGAGTTATTGGCTGTATCAGGAACTTGTTACAATAACATCACTGATATGCCTAGAGTTATTGGCTGTATCAGGAACTTGTTACAATAACATCACTGATAAATAAATCCCCTACTCCAGTCAGTCAACAGGCATTTAGTGAACATCTACAATGTGCCTTCCAGTGTGGTGATATTAACTTCAAAATACATTGGTGAAGTCAACCAATAATCTACCTTTTCAGATATCTTTTATCCTTAAAAAAAACCTGTTTTTTGACCCTATTATCCAAACTCTGATACCATATATCATTCTTTTGGTGGCTAAATTCATTTTAAAGGAGTCTGTGCTGTATATCACCATTCACACATCACTCATTGACTTGTCTGCTCTTTAGACTTGGGCTTCCATCTCTAGTCTCTACTGGAGTTCTTTGCAAAGAACTCATCATTCCTAAATGCTACCTCATTTTCTCTGGACTTTTCTTTAAGAGGCTCATATTCTACACAGACATAGCTCTTCTTTTGTTGTTTGTGTTGTAGCTCTTTCTCATTTTTTCTCTATCTCTGTCATACTACAGCGTGGTCTAGTGGGAAGGAAAGTTCCAGGCTAGTAAATAAATGAACTTTTCTGTATATCGAGAAGACCTGAGTCCATGTACTGCCTTAGAAACAACAAGCTGTTAGCCCTAACTCAGAATAGGACACATTTCTCCAGACTTCAATTTATTATGAGAAAGTTGGATTTAAAATCACTGCCAGCTCAATGTATGAACTATACCTGTTCCTTCTTTGTCTCCTTCCATGGTTCACCCTTTTTTTACTCCTGCTCCTTCACCTGTGAGTGCCCCCTTTCCACAAAGGCTCAGCTATCCTTAACTGTCTTTGACAATCTCACCTATTCTTTTAGCTTTACTGTTTCAGATATCCATCTATCTGCCTGTCTACCAATCAGTCTCTTTATTGATTTATCCTATCATCTTTCTATCATCTATCAATCGATCTATTGAGCTATCTTATTTATTTTTCTATCATCTGTCCATCTATTCTAGATAACTCTCCAAACTGGCTCTTCTCTTTCCCTTAATCTGAATCGTACATTTCCAACGGCCAGTGACACATCTCTGTCTGAACGTATCATTGGCAACCAGGAGCGTGGAGATCTTCGTTGGGTTGTGTCATGGAATAAAGAGCTGAAGGAACTGGAGATGCTTTGCCTGAAGAAGAGATGGCTGCTGGGGGCAGGATGTGGTTAGTGGTACAATGGAGGGGCTTTTCTTATGTATTTGCCTTGTGGAAGAAGGCTCAGCCTTGTTTGGGGTAGCTTCAGAGAGTAGACCCAGGAACTAGGTTTATTTATCAAAACCAGACACATTTAAAAACAATTTCAGGAAGAATTCTCATCCAAGATCATTAAAATCTGAAGGTGGTCCTTCGGGAGGTGGCAGGTTTTCTTCCTAGAGGTCTCCAAGCCGTGAAGAATAATAGACAGAATCATGGCAACAATGTTCATGAAAAGAACTCTAAAAGAAAGTTAAATTCTTAGTACTTAAAAAAAGAGCTAACATTTATACAATATGGCTAGATGCACAGTGGTTAGAATATCAGGTCTGGTGTCAGGAAGAAATCTCTTTCCAAGTTTAAGTCCAGCCTCAGACACTTCCTAGCTGTGTGACCCTGGGCAAGTCACTTAAGCCTGTTTACCTCAGTTTCCTCATCTGTAACATGAGCTGGAGAAGGAAATGGCAAATCACTCCAGTATCTTTACCAAGAAGATACTTCTTCTCAAATGGGCTCACAAAGAGTCAGATACAACTAAAAAATTCCCAACAACAACAAAACATTTATGTAGCACCTACTATATGCCAGAAGCCGTTCTAAGCCCTTTATAAGTATTATTTCATTTGACTCTCACTTTGAACCTGGGAAGTCAGTACTATCATCATTCACATTTTACAAATGAATAAACTGAGGGAAACAGAGGGTAAGCTCACACAGCTAGCCGAGGCTGGATTTGAACTCAGGTCTTCTTGAATCCAGACCTGAGATTTTATCCACCAAACCACCTAAACAGAACCAGCAACAACAATTCCCCATAAAGCAGATAATGAGACAGCCCTTCTCTTAATATAGGGGCAGGAAATCTGGGATTAGAAATGCACCCATTGTAGATGGTCACATATGATTAGTTTTGCTTAACTGTATTTTTTTTTAATTCTTGAGGGAAGAGAGAATGGTCTATCTAAAAATAACAGTGATATGAAAACAAAAAGTATAAAAAACTTTTTTTGAAAAAATGAAGGGATTAGATCTTTAAATATTTTTTTCCATTCTGTTCTATAAATTCAGTGATATGCTGACCACTGCATTGGCTGCTTTTGAAAGTATTGAACTCTCTGAGACTGTTCTCTCTTTTATAAAATGATGGTAGCTATTATATAGTTCTTTAAGTATCATGATAACAATAACTTTCCCCGGGTGGTCGTGAGGAAGCAGGGTGATGTTGTATGGAGTGTGTGCAGAAGAATGCTTTTAAGGGCTATCTCCATTTTAGTTGTTATTTCTGGGAGATTTGAGGAAAATCAGCTCTTAACAAAATGGAATCCAACCCTTCACAGGAGGAACTGGTATTTGGGGTTTGTGTCCATAGCTCTAGCACAGTGCTCGGCGCATGGGATGCCCTTAGTAAATACTGCTTTGTTTCTGGTTTGTGAGACTAAACAAGAATCTTGCTCTGCTTTTCTGTCCCAGCCTTCATGGTCTATCCGAGTCACAGTTGTCACCTTCCTTTCATTTGACACCAGCTGTAGGATGCTTTCATTCTGGCAGACTTCTCTCTCCTAAGTAACGCGGTAGAGAACACTGTATCTCCCCCATCTACTGATCACCAGAATAATCGCTTAATGAGACATACATCCCTACTTCTCTCAGGAAAAACCAATTAAGAGGGTTCCATGTTGTTGGTAAGGACTACATGGGGCCAGTGGAGTCCATTTCATTTGAGAGACCAATGAAAGCTAACAGTTTGGTTGTTTGTGGTAATGTTTTGTATTATTCTTGAGGGCTCTATAATTTAGGGAAAAGGTTTCATGGGCAAATGACAAAACTATGGACTGAATGGCCTGTCATGGTAAATGTAAAAAAATGCTTTAGGTGAATTTGAGAGTTCTCAGTTCAAATCCAGGCTTTGACTCTTAATAGCGAGGGCACCTTGAATCAATCACCAAACTCCTCTCCATTAGACCCTGAACTCTGTGAGAACAGAAACTGCTTTTTTTAGTTTTTGTTTTATTTTTTGCCATTCTTTGTCCCCAAAACATAGCGCAAAGATGGGTATATAGTAAACACCTAATGAGTGCTAGAGGGACCACTAAGCTTCTATTTTCTCAGATATAAAAAAAGGATTAGATTCATGGAGTCTCACAAGCCATTTGGCTTCCCCAGGCCCATACCTCCCCAGGAATTCTCTCTAAAATAGTCCAAGTGGTTATTCAGTCCTTGTTTATAGACCTCTCATGTGGGATCCCTAAACCCACTTCCTTGGGCTGTAGCACATTCAGTTTTTGGATGGTGCTGATGGTTAGAAAGTTTATTCCCACCTCAAACCCTAACTAGCGCCTCTGAATCATCAACTTTTTGTTCCTAGTTTGACTTCTGGGGTCAAGAAGAACCAATCTAATCCCTCTCCTATATGATAATCTTTCAGATTCTTTAAGTCTACAATTGTATCCGCTCTAAAATTTTCCTCCTCCACGCTAGACATCCTGGCTCCTTCTGCTGACCTTCGTATGGTACAAACTACTTCCTGCTTTTTGAAAACACTCACTTTATAGGTCTTTCCTAAAAAAGGGATGCCCAGAACCAAACACAACCCTCCAAATGTGGTCAGACCAGAGAGGCTTTAGCAGAGCTATTAGCTCCCTGTTTTTGAAGGTTCTGACTCTGCTGGCAGTACCAAGTAGACTGAGTCTTTTTGATTACCATAACAACATATCAATTCATGTTGAATTGCGTCTTCTACATGTCCTAGGTCTTTTTTTTTCACATAAACCATTATATATGTCTGCATCCTCCGTCCTGTACTTATTAGATTGAATTTTTAACCCAACAAAGCTTACATTTTCATATTTACTCCTTTTAAATTTCATCCTATCCAATTATTATTCCTACTTTGGGAGATCTTGACTGTCATTCAATGTGTTGTCTATATATATATATATATATATATATATAGACTCCAAGTTGATGTGAATCAAATTAATGACTATTCTTTTAGCCCAGTCTTTCAATCAGTTCCCAATTCACTTAATTACTTTATCATCTAGTGTAGAGGGCCAGAATTCTGGAAAAGTATACTTGAAAAAAGGATACTTACAATAGGGTGTTTACTCAGTGTGATTGATGAGATAAATGGTTCTCTAGTTTACATATACTTAGTATGGTGATGTAACGGTTCTACAGTTGACACATGTTCAGTGTGCTGTAATGATGTAACCATACTAAGGTATATAAGGTGAGAGGACTGGAAATAAGACACTCCATCTTTGACCATCCTCCTGATAGCTCTCCTGCCTCCTGCACTTCTCCACTAAGATGAAGACTGGTCCTGAGATCCTCCAGAAAGCTAGTCTGGACACTACAATCTAGCCCACAGTCTTCCATATTTTCCACAAAGATAATGTCATCTCAAGGGACTGATTGGGATGGTCTAAGGACTAGGGTCCCTTCTGGTCTGAAAGGCTTTAGGAAGCAATTAGGACTAAATCTGAACCTTGAATATTGGAGATATTCCCAGAATCATAGAGGTGGACGGAGAGGTCATTCTCCTTAAGAAAGGAAAGTTTAAGAGGAAACTGAGTTTTGCTCCTAGTGGAGCAAATGTTTGTGATGGTCTTTTGTGTAAGTAACATTTAGTAGAAAGGGAGTCAAGCTTTCAAATACAAGTTTGTGGCACTTCTTCCCCCTTTAAGCAAATAGTGAACTGGAAAACACTTCAAATGAAGTATATTTTTCCTAGACTAGCAATGTTTAGAATGGTGTAGATAGATACAATTCTAGTCCAGTAGTCTCTCTTAGGAAAGTGAAGTGGCCAGACACATGGTCCTTTCTCTTATTCCCCTCCAGTTAGGAATCATCAATGGATGGGATCCTAGAAATGACTATTAATGTTTCACTCCAAAATCTCATTTAAACTAACCCGTTCAGATGTAGACTTAATCCATAAGGGCAGCACATACTTTTTATAGTTATCATTATTAATAATAATAATAACTAGCATCTATATAGAACTTTAAGGTTTAAAAGTACTTTACATATTTATATATTATATATATTTTTATTTAATTTATTATTTAATTATAAATATTTAATTTAATTTAAAATACATTACATACCAATTTTATCTCTACGAGAATCTTAAAGGTAAGTAATGGGTATTCCCATTTGGCAGATGAAGAAAAAAGGGCAGAAAAATAACAAGTGACTTATCCAGGATAATATGTTAGTAAGTATTTCAGACTGGATTTGGCCCCAAAATTCTTTGTCTTCATTACTTCATTGTCTGGCTACCACTTCTTTTGTTTTGTTTTATGTATGTCAAGTGCTCATGTCTAAAAAGCCAAGAATTTTCTCATTAACTTTGCAGACAGAAAGCTTTTTATAATACTCAGAGCAAGAGAAAGGCCACTTCCATTTTATTTTCTTCCAAGGTTTTCACAGCAGGGAAAATTTAATATTATCTATTAAATAGTATTTCCCCTCAAAAGGCAACTCAGGCACCTGCATTTATAAAGGTGACTAAGGCAAATTTATACTAAAAAGATTTCTATCAAAAACATTTTGAGTGTAAAAAGTCAGGGTCAACATAGAGTTTTAGAAAGAAGGCTGCTAGAAGGGAATGGAATCATTAATAGTTTGGACCCAAGCCTTCCTTCTTTCTCCAATGCGACAAATGGGTCATTTATTCCATTATTGCCAGGTTAAAGAAAGGTACTTTTATGCATTTGTTTGGAACCCTTTCCCTTTTCCTCCTTCCTTTCCCTCTCCTGTTTTTCTCTTCCTTCTCCTTTTCATCCTTCTCATATATCTTTTCCCATCCTTCTCTTCCATCTCTCCTCCTTTATCTTTCTTCTCTTTCTCCTCTTCTTCCTCCTTTTCACCTCTTTCTGCTTTGTCTTCCCTCCTCCTCTCACTTCTCCTTTTTCTTCTTTCCCTCTTCCTCCTTTTCTCCTCTTCTTTTTTATCATTCTCTCTCATTTTCCTCACTGCCCCCCCACTTCCTGGTTTCATCAGAACCCCAAATGGCTAAGCTGACTTCTGCCAGGAACTTCAGTAGCATTGCTTTCCCTTCTCTACAACCCAAATTTCTTCATCATCTCTAACCTAAAGGTACTACATGCTTTCTTTTATAATATAAAGAAAAATTGGCTCTCATTACAATTGTCGCCTGAGCATAATCAAAGCTTCATAAGCACAGAAACAATTTATTTTCTAAATCTTGAGCATGTCAAAAAATGAGAAGACCACTCAGGGGCTAATACAATATAACCTTGAGAGCTGTTTGGCCACAAATGTCTCTTTTATGACAAAACAGCCTGTTATTCCTGCCAAAAGAGGACCAGATATTGTTTTTTGAGAGGATGCCTAATGACTGAAATGTATATACTCTCAAATCTTCTGTAACTGATAGTTAGGGAAATCTAACCCTCTCCAATTGAAGGTCTTGAAACAAGATAAAACTCAGGTTGAGATTTTAAACTATTCAGTATTCAATGACATGACTTATCTAATACACACACATTTAATTCCCTTTTGATTGATCCCATAATTACAGATTTTTTAAAGCTGTTATATTATCTCCTTATTTGACACAATATGGCACCATTTTGTTTCAGGATTGAAAACCAAATAAGACAACTGCAGTTGGTAACATTTCAAAGAAATATTCCCTTTAAGATGAAATCAATCCTGTTTCAAGTTTATTCCCCTGCTTTATGATTGAGGCTCTAGGGGTATATTTTGCTGAAAAAAAAGTCTTTTTGATTTTTCCGAAATTCTTTAGATTAATATGCAGCTGTCATTGCAAGGCAAATCTAGATTTGCTTTTATGTTCTCCCTTTCCCCAGGCTGCAACTAGTGTCTACCTCTCCAGGAGATGCAGTCCATTCATTTCTGATTGGGGCTCGATAGACCAGGTCAGTAGCAAAGAATTCATCAACTCATCTTCATTTAAAGCGTGTCACCCATTGTCTCTTTACATCGACTGAATATATTTTCTTAGTGGGTTCAGTATCCTATCTTTGTTGTCCTCTTTCTATCTTATTTCTGATGTAATTTGGAAATGGTATTCTATTCAAACACACACACACACACACATACACACACACACACAGGCCACACCACCAAAACTATCCAAAGAATAGCAAGCTTTGGTGTTTTTTCAGGATAGAGCTTAAACATTTGTTTAATTTTACATGATTTTAAATCTTTCCTTCCCTTCTCTTTCAGCCCCCACCAAAAGGCAATGAATTTCTCTTTAATGCTATTTTTCTTAGTTTCTCCTCCCGTTGTCTGATTTCCAAAGAGCACCGCAGTTAGACAGCTAGAGATTCTCAGCCCCTGTTATCAAATTTAATATATTTAACATGTGGGGTCATGTACTCATTTCAAGCATTTTCCCCAAAGACAGATTTCCTATTCCTTAAATGGTTCTATGAACAGAGTATAAAGGCAATAGAATTTAGTGCTAGGAGGGGCCATAAGTAGGATGGATCAACTGGGGCTCAGAGAGCTCAAAATCTGAGAGCATTGACAGCTCTTTTACTTCAACAAATAGAAGTGATTTAACTAAACTCTCACTTAGGAGGAAAAAATAGTTTTAAAAGGAAGCTATCAAATGGCAGACTTTCTTCTCACAGCAGCTGCAATATAAGTAAGCCTCTTTCTAAGTTCTTCATCTAGGTGGCCCAATGGAGAGAGCAACTGGCCTGGAGTCAGGAAGACTCAAGTTCAAATTTCACCTCACACAATTATAAATTGGGTGACCTTGGCCTAGTCATTAAAAAAAAAAAATTCAATTTGCCTCAGTTTCCCCTTTGGTAAAATAGGAATAATAATAGCATGATCTTCTAGGTTAAGGATTAAATAGGGTAATAATTGTAAAGTGCTTAGCACAGTGCCTGTAAATAATAAGTGTATAGATATACTAGGTGATTAATCCAGTCTGGCTTTGTTTTGTCCCATAGAGTTAGAGTCCTAAGTTCATTCTTTCATGGGACCTTGTACCTCAGCCTCCAAATATGTGTTTTGTCCAGCCACTTAACTAGCAATGAAAATAAAATGACTTAATATAATGGAAAAAGACCTGGACTTGAGTTAATAAGAGCTGGATTCAAGTCCTTCCTCCATCACTGCTTAGTGATATGATCCTGGGTAAGTGCCTGCATCCCTCTGACACTCAGTTCCATAAAATGATATGGTTAGAGCTTGAAAGCATGTTCAAGGTCATGTAGTCCAATCCCTCATTTTATAGGTGAGAAAACTGAGCCAAAACCATATCGATAGTCGTCAAGGCAGTTGGTTACCTCATACTTTTTGAAGATCATTCTATCCCTGTGAGGTGAGCTTTTTAGTTATTCCTCCCCTTTTATAGAGCTTAGAGGGATGAACTATTGTATCCTTGACTTCACGGCCAAGTGTCAGGGGCAGGATTTGCATCCAGGTTTTCCTGAGTCCAAAGACTTTCCATTACACCATGCTGCCCTCTTCTGTAAGGGGGTTATGATAATGCCGTATTTATTCATCTCATTGGACTGTTGCAGGGGAATGTACTTGGAAACAGTCAAGTGTACAGTCATCCTCTGCCTGAAATTTACTGGTTCTTTGAAGGCATGAATTAGGTGGAACAACATTGGGGGGACCAATGAGCTCTGTAGATTGGACATCATAAATGGGAGCTGCATCTTGGGTTTGGCAACGGTGACTGGGAAAGGCACCGTGAGTGAGGGATAATGGGAGAGAGACAGGCGCATGACACTGGGCATTCAGGTACCAGGGAAGGGACGAACTCAATGAAGCAGACAGCCTCATTCTCAGCAGAGCTCCGCGACTGAGACCAAGAACCTTAAGAGAGTGGTCAGAGCTGAGGTGGTGAAGGAATCTAGGAGAAGGTCAAGGAATTTGGTAGGGTCTTAGACCTGGGACTAGTGTGGAAAGAATGAGCTGAGTGACTCCCAGAGGTTACATTATTTTTCCTCAGTTTTATGGAGTAAATGTGGGAGGCAGGATTTGAAGCCAGACTTGATTCTAAGGCTGGTGCTCTTTCTGTTGTGGAACACTACGTCTTCAAGAGAAAATGTCTAAATTAAAGAACTGGAGAGTAGGAGACGTGATTGAGCTGAACAAAGCACTGAATGGGGGTACAGTCAGCTGGCTTTTGGTCTTTAAACTAATATAATTTTGCAATATATTTAAAACATGTGTTATTATTGTTTTTTTTTAATTCTCCATAATTCCCTCCAGAATCTCTTGGTTACTTGATTACAATTTATAAATGCCTTTCCTCCAAAATATCTTGTTTGGGACAACTTTATGTGGAGAATTGTCTGTCAAAATATGAATTGTCATCAATTATCATCACAAAATATGAATTGTGATGTAAGGGTTTAAAGGCCAGAACTTGAATCAGATCTCCCTGACTTCGGTGGATGATGCTCTACTGCCTAAACAAAAGACACTGGGTTTTAAACATCAAGAATAATGATTGTTGGAAGAGACTATTGATGCACATTGAGAGGGATGATCATTCAGGATGATCATTCCAGCTCTCATGAGATCCCATTTGGATTATTGTCTTTAAATCTGGGGAATCACATGTTAGAAAGGGCTTTGAGAGATTAGAGAGCAGCCAAAGGAAGGTGATCAGAAGTAAAGGCCCTGAAGAACATTTCATATTATGGTCAATTGAAGAAATCAAAGATATTTAATCTGGGAAAGAGCTGCCTCCAAAATATTTCAAGGTCTGTTATGTGGAGGAAAGGTTAGGTTTATTCTGATTAACTCAAGGTAGATCTAGGAGCCATATGTTGAAATTGAAGAAAGATATACTTTGATCCCATGTAAGCAAAATAAATGGACGACTAGGCAGTGTAATAAATAGAGTACCTGGCTTACAGTCAGAAGACTCATCTCTGAGTTCAAATCAAGCTTCATAAACTTACTAGTTGTGTGACCCTGGGCAAAGTCACTTGATCCTGTTTACCTCAGTTTCCTCATCTGTAAAATAAGCTGGAGAAAGAAACAGTAAAACATTCCAGTGTCTTTTCCAAGAAAACCTCAAATGGGTCACAAAGAGTTGGACATGACTGAAACAATTGAACAACAAGAAAAAAATTTCTTTCTTCTTTTTTTTAATAGCCTTTTATTTACAAGTTACATGTATGGGTAATTTTACAACATTGACAATTGCCAAACTTTTTGTTCCAATTTTTCCCCTCCTCCCCCCCACCCTCTTCCCTAGATGGCAGGATGACCAGTAGATGTTAAATATATTAAAGTATAAATTAGATACACAATAAATATACATGATCAAACCGTTATTTTGCTGTACAATAAGAATCAGATTCTGAAATAGTGTACAATTAGCCCTTGAAGGAAATCCAAAATTCAGGTGGACAAAAATAGAGGGATTGGGAATTCAATGTAATGGTTCTTAGTCATCTCCCAGAGTTCTGTCACTGGGCTTAGCTGGTTCAGTTCATTACTGCTCTTTTGGAACTGGTTTGGTTCATCTCATTGCTGAGGATGGCCAGATCCATCAGAACTGGTCATCATATAGTATTGTTGTTGAAGTATATAATGATCTTCTGGCCCTGCTCGTTTCACTCAGCATCAGTTCATGTAAGTCTCTCCAGGCCTTTCTGAAATTCTCCTGTTGGTCATTTCTTACTGAACAATAATATAAGGAAAAAAATTCCTAACCATTATAATTACCCAAAAAGAGAATGAACTTCCTTGGTGGTAGAAATTTTTCCCTCCCTGTACAAATTCAAGCTAGTGATGGAATCTGAGGCCAAATCTTAAGAGGAGACTATAGCTATCTATACTAGATTAATTTGTCCTTCAGTATTTTCTTGAACTAGATTAAGATGTCATGAACCACATCATCCTTCAGTATTTTTTGACTGTGTAATTTTAAATAATTCTCTGACTTTTTAGAATGATATCATACAACTACGTATAGCACCAACTTGGATGAGAATTGCTCTTTCAAATCAAGACTTTTGCTGGCGAGTTGGATTCCCAGAACTTTATTTGTCTTCCAGAGTCCAGGGGAAACCCTAAGGAGTGGGGAAATATCTTCTCTAATACTATAGTTCAGTGATTCCCCTTTGGTGGTTTGTGAAGCTCTTGAAGCTCCTCAATAAGGATTCAAAAGGTTCACTCTAAAAATCCTTTAATGGCACTGAAAGTAATAAGCGGGTTTTTTTCACTATTATGCTACAAATATATTTTCCCTCTGCAGCAACAAGGATGTTTGAAATATAAGTTTGTTTCTGCAACAATCTGGAGCTATCATGGTTCATGCATGATTTCGATGTTCTCATTGTGTTCATATCAAACCCTGACTGCTTCGGACTAAGCCAATATATTTTTGCAACTAGTTCCTCAATGTCTCAATGTAATCAATGTTCCAAACCATCGCAGGAGTCCAGCATTTGAGCCAAACTGGTCAGATGCAGGAGCTTCCCTTCATTTGTGCTTTGTACATAGCACCAGAGTAGCTCCCCCATCCCCCTGTTATCCCATAATCATAATCTATCAGCTACGTAATCACATGATTGAGATGTTTTTGGATTGTTCTTGCAGTCCAAATGTCGGGCTGTTTGAAAACCACGACTCCTAGCCCACATGTTTGAAGCCATCTTGAAACCATCAGGGACCATCACAAACACTGTGCAGAAACAAATATAATATTGCTTCTTGTTGCAAGATCAAGGCTATTTTCAGATTTAAACATCCTCCGCTTATGTTACTATTTGTCAGATTTCCAAGTAATTGGTTGGCAAAACTTGTCATTTGTTCCATAGAGTTTCTGGGAGAGGATAGCCAGTGTGCCAGTGGTCAAAGAGAAGAAAGTCACATCTGAAGACATTCTTTTCTTACACAGTTTAGTTCAAATATAAACATTGTTAACAAGGAAGCAATATGCATTTGAACTTTAAGAACATTTATCACTTAGGGTAGAGCTTGTCATTAACCAATAGAAAAGTACATATTTTGTATTGTAATTAATTATTTATTTTCATTAATTGGATAGGTAATTAAATTTTTTAAATGAATTTTAATCTCTAAGCAAGAGAACTTGTAACATTTCCCTACCATTGCAGAGTGAACATTTTTACTTTATGTTTATTTGAAATCAAAATGCATGAATAATCTGAACTCTGGAACCAAATTTAAGACTTTTTGCCTGGTATTGAGCCAAATATTACAAATCTTTGTTCAAATAAAAAAATCAAAAAGAAGTTTATATATGATTATTACATTAGATTAAACATCTTTGAAATTGAAATTCCTTCTCCATTTCATTTTACAGATGAGGAAACTGAGGCAAGCAGAGTTAAGTGACTTGCCCAGAGTCACATACATAGTAAATAGCTGAAGCTAGATTTCAACTCAAGAAGATCACTGAGCCATCTAGCTGCCCAAGTAGAATAAGTCCTGGGAATAAAATAAAGACAAAAATTCAGTCCCTATCCTAAAAAAGCTCCCATTTTAATGGAAAAGAAATGTGTGAATAACTCTACACCTATAATCTTGGAGAGAAAATATTACTAGTAAAGAAAGGAGATGGGAAAGAGGAAAGGGCTCTTGAACAGGGGCAAAGGATATCCAGTTCTTTCAGAGATGCTGCTAGAATGCCAGTGATAAAGTCCATGTGCTTTGACCTTCAGGGGTTTACAAGATCCTCATCCAGACAAGGGGTGAGGGAAGATGCTAGGACTGAGCCGGGGGCCAAGCCTTCTGTCCCTTCCCCCAATGGTTCCTTCAGAAGTGTCTGGCTTTCTCTCCTCTCCTGCCAGATGTTTTGCTCCTAAATGGATTTGCTATTTTATAAATGACTCTCAGAGCCTGAATGAGCTCCTTGACCAAGCTGAACAGACTTCCTGTCACACCCAGGTGAAATACCTTTTGTTTAACTGATGGGTGACCAGTTCTTGCTCACACTTGGTGCCCACTTCTGATTGATTTATTAAATGAGATCCATTCTCTCCTGATAAAGGTATAAGGGCTGGCTAAATCAGGAGGGGTGACTGTGACATTCACTGCCACCTACTATTCATCTCATAAAGTGCCCAGTGTAGACATGTACTGTATGTATCAGTGTGCACTGGCACTTATGGGTGAGGGGGAAAATGTTGGGTTCGGGCTCCTGAGGACCTGGGTTCAAATCTAAGCTTAGCCATTGGCTACTGATGAGACCCTGAGCTGCAGAGGGTCATGAGACGGGTCTTATTCTCCTAAAACAAGGTTGGCTGTATTCCTTCTTCAGCTTTCTGGGGGCGTCTTTTCCCATCTCTCAGGAGTTTCCTTAATGTTATCAGATAGAGCCTTCTTTGTGGCGGGTGAGAAAGTGGACTCGGATTTAACGCTATTTTTACATAATAGTCACCCCACCAAATCCACTTCCACAGGAGGTCTAGACCATAGATAGACAAGTTTGCACGTCTGCTCTTGCTGGAGTGGACCAGGAGGTTCTCTCTTATTTGATCCTTCATTTTCTAGCTTCTGGCAACTCTTGGTATGGACTGTGACTCCCAGAATTCTGATGGCTCATTTTCCTGACCTTTCAAAAGCTCACAAAGTCAGTCATTTCCAATTACTTTCACCTAAAAACAGGGGAAAATAGACAAAAGAAATAATAAGACCATTCATCCATAGGCCCATTACCTCCAAGGAGTCAATAAGGTTTTGAACCTTCTGCCCCACAAAGGGCTTAGTCTCGGCCTTATCACTTGAACATAGATGGCCACACAGAGATGAGGAGCACTCCTTGACTTGACCAGTGGGTGACTGAATTCACCAGTTCCAGCATGTGCCCATCAGCAGCTTTGCGGTGCATCTGGAGACGGAGAACAGCCCAAGTCTATCTCACATCAATATATTTTTCAGAGACAAGTTTCCCCCAATTTTTCCAGGTGGAGATTGCATCCATTGAGGATGGTGTGGGTGCTCCCCGACCCTATTGCCTGTTAATATGTAAAAAGAACATCCTCCAGTCTCTAACTATATGATCCACATTCATTCAATGCTATCTACCCAATGTGATCATTATAATGAATCATTTCCTCATCTATAAAATGAAAGGATTGACCTAAATGCCTCCTGAGTTTACTCCTAGTATTTAATGTATGATTCTAGAAATATAAAACTGACAGGGAAAATAGTCCAAATTATTATATGAATTTATTTATGTAAAAAATTTCCAGAGTGGTCACATTCCATATAATTTTAAGGGATTCTCTTTGTTCTGATTTTTCTTTTACAACATGACTAATATGGAAATGTGTTTAGGATGATCATACAGGTATAAACTATATCAGATTGCTTGCTATCTTGGGTAGGGGGAGGGAAAGGGGTAAGGAGAAAAAATCAGAACTGGAAATTTTACAAAAATGAATGTTGAAAACTATCTTTACATGTAATTGGAAAAATAAAATACTATTAAAATTTTTAAAATAATTTAAATTAATTTCCTTTCCTCTTTCCATTTTCCTCCCTTCTCTTTCTCTCATTTCTCTATCTCTCTTTGTGTGTCACTCTGTCTCTGTCTCTCTGTCTGTCTCTTTCTCTCCCCCTCCCTAGCCCTGTGTTAACATTTAATTACAATACCTTCATTTCACTCCTGCTATCACAGTTGTTCAATTTAGAGAGAATTTGGAGATACTGTGAATCTTTCCTTCTGGCTCAGGGCATCAAATTTCTACCAAGTCAGGATCTGGCCTTGGCAATTTCCCAAATTGACTTTCTACCCAGAAAGGAGATGAGAGGTGGCAACAGCTACAAACAGCAGGCACACAGGCTGCCCAAAGCAGGTGGAAATTCAATCTGCAGATTTGTGTTAAGAGCGTTGCGTGTGCCGTGCCAAATGTCGAAGCGCCCATTCCCTTGCATTTAAAATAGCGTGCAAGATGCCAACGTGGAATTATTAGTATCAAATTAGAAGCGCTCAGAGAACTTTCCCTTAGTTCAATATTTACTTCATAATGAAATTTTCTGTTCCTTTATTAAAATGGTGCTGGGATAGACCAGTTGATTAAATAATAAAAGAGAAAAAAAGGCAGGATTAAGTGCAATGATCCTCTTTTTAGAAGTGGGGTCTATAAAATTGGAATAATTCTGCTTTCATCTTCAAGGGAAAAAAACACACACAAATTTTCTGATTTTTCTAAGCAAATATCTGTCCTGCTGAGCTGGAGAAAAATGCTCAAAAATGAAGGAATAGAAGATGCTACTTTGAATTTTGAAGGAGGGAAAAAGTTTCATAGAATATTACTCTTCTGTCTGCCAGATGTAAGATGATTCAGCGGACAGGAGCTAGCCTCAGAGCCAGGAAAAGTCAGGTGCCAGGTGGAACTTTGAAACAGACTGCTTTTGTGAACCTGCATGAATCAATGCGATAATATAAGTTGCAGGGAAGGCACTGACCTGCATTAGTAGAAGGAACCTTCTCAGGTAGGATATCAAGGAAGTTATTCTCTACTTCAGAGAATCCTCTTTGCTCCTTTCCTATTTTCCTGCTTTGGGACAAAGATAAAACACTGGGATGGATAATGAGTTGTAGATTTCCAGCTGACAAGACGGTAGGGGTCATTTTGTGGAACAGATGAGGAAACTGGGGCCCACAGAGGTTATATGATGTGTCCATGATCAAACGTACAGCTAGTAAATAGCAGATCCTGGATTTGAACTCAAGTTCAGTGACCAGCTTCAGAATTCTTACTGCTTCCCACTGCTTCTCTGCCTGAAATGAGATGAATGTGATTCGAAGGTGAATAAGGTTGGAAACTGGACAAATCGGTGTTTCCCATTTTTGCAGCCAGGATTAAAATTATGCCATTTGGAAGGCTTCTTGCATTCACAGATTGGGAAACCCCAGTATTCTTCCTGATTCACTTGAAATTGGAAAAAATGCACCCCAGGTTTCTTAGTAAGAAACATGGCTTCACAAATGATCAGTTTTGAACCCATTTCAAAATGGTTCAAAGATTTGATTATTGGATCAAAAGTTTTTAGCTTCAAAGGAACTTAGGGATCATTGAACCTAACTCTTGAATTTTACAAATGAGGAAAGCAAGGTTCCCAAATGGTAAGATGCCTGTCAGAATTATAGAGATTGATAGATTAATCTATCAGTTAGATGTTAGAGATGATAGATTAATAAATGCTTGGACACAATGACTTTTTTATGTTTCATAGATGAGTAGCAAAATATACCATGTGAGCAGAAGGAGGGCACAAATGTAGGAAAATTGCTTTAATTCAGTAAAAAGCTTATTTAACTAATTTAAAATTTATCCACAAACATATATGTATGTATACATATATATTCATAATATATGTGTATATACATAAATGTGCATGTTCATATGGTAATGTATTTCTGGAGTAATAAAATCAATGTATTAAATTAACATTAAGGAAAATCATCCAGCTGCATCTTCTGCAAAATCTTTCCCTTGTCCTTTTCTTCTATTTTCACTCAGTCTGTTAGGAAATGAGTGGGGGAGATGATGTTACTCAAGTGAAAGAAAAGCTAATGGTAACTAAGTTCTCAAATTACCAGAGGTTAGCAGAGAACTCTTTAATATGACAGTTAATAGAAGTCAGCGAAGCAATTAGTTCAGGAGAAGATCTTGTTACATCCCACCAGTTATATTTAGATAGGCCAGATGGATAGGTATGAGTGAGCCAGATTGACAGATCCCATGGATAGATTCAATAGAGGGGGCAAAATGGACTTAATAAATGAGAAAACAAAAGGAACCGGGACCCAATCGGTTACAGAGATTGAAGCATGTGGATCTTAATTTAAAAAAAAAAAATAGGTCTTCAGATTCATTTCGCAGCTTCACACCATTTTGTGGAATCCAGTTCTCATAGGCAATGGTGATCAAATATCAGATTTCATAGTGTTCATCTGGAGTGCCAAAATTTTTTTAAAATAAAAAGTTTATGTCTTCTGGGGGAGAAAGAGATCCAAAATGTAATACTGTGGAATAAAATGGATTTGGAGCCAGCACAACCACATTCATGCCCCACCCATGAGGCTTCCTATGTAATTCTGACAGGCATCTTACCATTTGGGGACTTTGGTTTCCTCATTTGTAAAATTCAGGAGTTAGTTCAATGCTCCCTAAGTTCCTTTGAAGTTAAAAACTCCTCATTGCTTGATCAAGCTTGTGCTTTGAAATTCCCGTTTCCATCTATAAACACAAAGTAAGCTTTACCTTCAACCTGCAGCTACATCTGACAGGTTCCCTGATGCAGGAAATGACCAATAAGGAAAACTCCGAGATATCTTTTTCAACTATTTCCCTAAATAAACAAACCATTGGAATTACACAATCTCCGAATTTCAGAGGTCAGAGGGATCTTCAGTGACCATCCAATTTAATGGAAAGGAAAACTCCTTTGCTTTCCGAGGCAGCCCGTTCCACTTTTGAATGACTCTAGCTATTAGGAAATCTTTCCTTTCACCAGACCCAGATATGAATATCTGCCACCATCACTCACTCCCCACCTCCACCCTCCATCGCATTGCTCCTGACTCTGTCCTCTGGGACCAAATAGAACAAAGCTAATCGCTCTTCCACATGACAGCCCTTCAAGTATTTGAAACAGCTATCATGTCCCCCTTGAGCCCAAGATTACATTAGCTACTTTGGCTAATGTAATATCACACTGAGGATTCATTGATCTGCAGTGCAATAAACTCCCCAGATTTTTTCCGACAAACTGCCATAGAATCGTTCCTCCATCATCTTACACTTGTTTAGTTGATGTTTTGGATGGTGGACGACAGCTATCATGTTCATCTGAAATCAACTCTTCTCCAGTTTTATTAGGCATTTTCCCCTCTCCTTCCTTCTACTGTCCAGCCAAACTGGCCGCCTTCCTGTTCCTCCCACATGACACCATATCTACTGTCTCTGTGCCTTCATGCTGGCTCTGCTAGAGCACTCCCTCCTCCCCTCTTCCTCTTTGGCTTCCTATTTCTTTCCAAACCTAGCTCAAGCACTACGATAGATGATAGAGAGATAGATAGATGGATAGATGGAGGGATGGAGGGATGGATTCATGGATGGACAGATAGATGGATAGATGTATAGATAGATAGATGGATAGATAGATAGACGGATGAATAAATGGATAGATAGATAGGTAGGTAGACGGACAGACAGATAGAATATATATATGTATATTATAGATAGATAGATAGATAGATAGACAGACAGACGGACAGATAGATAGAATATATATATGTATATTATAGATAGATAGATAGATAGATAGATAGATAGATAATTTTCCCTGATCCCCCTTAGCTAGTTTGTTTTCTCTCTTTAAATTTACTTTATGTATTTTTTGTGCATATGGAAGCTCCTTGAGGGCAGAGACTTTTTCACTTTTATAATTATGACCCCAGAGCCTGGTACAGTGCTTATACAACATAAATGCTTGTTGATTACTCCATTAAACATCCCCTGATCCTTCAAATGGCCTAAACTCAAGGCCTTTTCCTATGCCAGTGACTGTTCTACGGATCTTCTCCAGCTTATTATGGAATTGGACACAAGGCTCCAGATGGGGTCTGACCCAGGGCAGAGTACAGAGGAATAATGACCTACTTATTCCCAGAAGCTCTGCCTCTTTGAACATGGCTCAATAAGAACTAGGCTGCCTAACAGCACAAGTTTTCAAGGCTAATGGTCAGCTCAAAAGTGTGTTAGAACTTGAGGTGCAAATTAGAAAGCTCAAATAGTCTCCATGGCTCTCCTCCATGGTCACCCATCTCTGCAGAGAAAGAAGCCGTTGTGGTAACGGACTGAGCCAACGGGAGTGGAAAGTTACAGGCAAGCAGGTTTTCTCCCAGCACAAGGGTAATATGTTTGAAGATGTAATTATGTAGTCATGTGATTGATGTTTAACAAACGTAAACTTCACTGGATCTGGGTGTGATCTCCACACCTGATTGATCGGGGTGTTTCTCCAGTGGTGTAGACTCTAATCTATGTGGGACTAGTGGTTAACAAACAGACCGAACCCTTAGATATCCTTCAAAAGAATCACCTTGAGACAGTATCCACTCATCCCAATGGTGCTATTACTGTCCCAAACACTTTTGGAGTTTCTTTAGAATTGCCTTCAGAGCCAATTTACGGATTGTGTCTCTGCCCCTTCCCCTCTCTCTTATATCACCATCTGTCTTCTGTCTCTGTCTATCCCTTTGTGTCTACTGTTCTTAAACTAAAAATGGTATTATTCAGCTTTACCACTCTATTGACAGATTGCATTCTAGATAACTTTTTTCTTCTTTCTAATTCACACTCACAAAACAGATCTGCCACCATTTGGGGAGATTTAAAATAATCCATCTGTTTCTGAAAGCAGTTCCAGTGGAGATCATAGTCCAAGAGCTGGAAGGATTTACAGAACGAGAAACCGAGTCTCATAGACTCACTTTTAGTGGCTTGCCCAAGGCAACAGTAATCATTGGAGATAGATCTTGAACTTAGGTATTCCGGTTCTGAAGGCAGTGTTGTTTTTATTATCCCACACTGCTTCCTTTCTATTAAATGATATCTGGAGCAGAAGTATTGTCAGAAGTAACTGGATTCCAAGGCTGTCTTTGCCAAAGGTGGCACTTACGTTAATGGACAAATTCAAGAACCCATTTTACGAAATCTCATTGTTTCCTATTCACTCATCCTATTTCCTCTGCTCTAAGTAGAGGCAACATAATATGGAGGAAAGAGAATTGGACAATACTTCCAAAGAGTGGGCTTCCATGCCCCATTCCAGAACTGACTGGGTGCCCTTCCCTCCTCTAGATCCTTCATCTGTAAAATGGGCATAATTACACCTGCCTTGCCTCAGTCTTAAATTTATTGTAACAATTAACTTAAAAGATGGCAGTAGAATGATGTGGGGGAATGCTGTTATAGAAAGTCATGTAGGCATAAATATGGCAAGAGAGATGATGTGCTTATAACTCAAAAGTGTGCACAGTTATGGTGATATGTAAAAGGTGTCCCAAAAAGTCTTAATAGAGTTTTTCATTCTTAAAACTTAAAATGGTACTAAGACTTTGGGGACACTGCATATATCATTTTATGTTCTCATTTAATTCAAGGTGAGTATACTATGCAAAGACAAAATGGTAGGATAGAAAATTCAACTTCGAGATGGGAGACACTTGGGTTCAGATTCCAACTCCAACACCTGATATGCCCATAGACAAAATGTGCTGGATTTGGAGTTGGGAGAACTTCAGTTCGGAGACTTGGTCTGCCACTTCGGCTTTAAGTGACTTAGGACAAGTCAACTGTCCTTTCTGAGAGTAAATAGGTTCTTCTGCTCCAAAATGAGAGGGTCAGATTAGAGGACCTTTTATGTTCAACTCTGAATGTATAATCCTATAAATATCTCATTCAATGTAAAAATGGAGCAGAAAGGATTTGCTGCCCTGACTTCATAGGGGTGGCTGGAGATTTATTTAAGTGAGATGAATGAGTGAAGCAGCATTTATGAAGTACTTACCATGTGCCAAGCACTATGTGTCTGAGAAATAAAGACAATCCTTGCCCTCAAGGAGCTTATATTCTTTTTTAAAATAGCTTTTAATTTTTCCAAATACATTTAAAGACAGTTTTCAACATCACCTTTGCAAAACCTGTATTCCAAAATTTTTCTCCTGCCCCCCTCCTCTAGAGAGCAAGTAATCCAATACAGGTTAAATGTATGCAAGTCTTCTAAGCAGATTTCTATATTTGTCATATTGTATAAGAAAAATCAGATCAAAGGGGAAAAATGATAAAAAAAACAAACAAACAAATAACAAAAAAGGTAAAAATTCTATGCTTTGATCCACATTCAGTCTCCATAGTTCTCTCTCTGGATGTGGGTGGCTTTTTCCTTCACAAATCTATTGGAATTACCTTGGATCACCTCATTGTTGAAAGGAATCAGGTCCATCACAGTTGATCATCACATAATCTTGTTGTTGCTATGTACATCGTTCTCTTGATTCTACTCACTACACTTACTATCAGTTCATGTCTCTCCTGGCTTTTCTGAAGTCAGCCTGCTCGTCATTTCTTATAGAACAATAATATTCCATTTACATTCATATACTATAATTTATTCGGTCATTTCCCAGTCAATGAGCATCCACTCAATTTCCTGTAAGGAGTCTATATTCTAATGACATTATAGATTAAGAATTAGAAGGAACTTTTACAGATGAGGAAAAATGGACTCAGTAAAGTTAAGTGATTTTCTATAGAATTATTCTTATTATTACCCTATTTACTATTGTTTTCCATATATGAATTTCTGATTTCCTATAGTAATGGAAGAAAAAGATCGCTTGACATCTTGAAAAAGGTAGGGAGTGGGGAGGACTTTCTGAATACAGAGAAGCGATTATGAATATAGTGTTTGGAGAAATGAACAAATGGAAAAAATTAAATCATAAACCAGCACCTAAACTTCATCACTGTTCTTCAGTATGTAAGCAAGAATGCTGAGAAACCCAATAAATAGGACAATATTTATGAGCTAGTACATTCTCATTGTTCTTGAATGTTGGCTTTGTTAAAATTGGGATTCAATTTTTTCCAGAATACCATATGCTCAGGATGTTTGAACTGTCACATCTGGGTCATGGTGGTGGTGGGAGATGAAAAGTCCGTCTAAGAGGAAGGGCAGTAAGTCTCAATGTTAGTTTACAGAGTACAAATTGATTGCTTATATATGACTACATTCAGCCAGAGATGGGGGAAAGAGCCATATTGTATATTGTAGTTTATCACCTGTCTGTCTCCATGGAGTTTCACACATCATTAAATTGCTCTGAGTGGTTCCAGTTCTTTTCCATTCCATCCCCACATATTTATCCAAGATATCTATATTATCTTAGCAGAAATAGAGCATTTTGCAAATCTGGATTTCTTCTCATTTCTACAGCCAAATAAACATGGCTTTTTGGAAGCGGATAGTCCCGCTTTGTTGGATTTCATTGTCTCTTTGGAACAGATACATTCTTCAGGAATTCCAACTCATAAATGATGTCTACTCTTCTCTCCCCACCCCATGTCAACAGAGATTCAGGCCAGCAGCTGAACACAATGGAGAGAGGGATTCTGATGATTTTATTTCAATCCTAGCTTGGCACTGAATAAAATACCAGGGAAGCTAAGGACACACTACTTAATTTTTTTTATTTTTATAAAATTAAAAAAATTAACTATTAAAAAATTTTAGACTTTTGGGCTCCAGTTTCCCACCACCAATTGACTATTCAACATCCCTATTTAGATGTTCCATAGGCATCCCAAACTGTCTTTATCTACTACAGTTGTGGTACAAGGAAGTTGCTTAATAAATGCCCATTGATTTCAAGAAAAAAACTATATTTTTGTGTTTTCCTAAACTCTGTGTTTAATACAATTTCTTGTACGGAATGAGAATCTGCAAATGTTTGTGGAATAGAATTTAATTATTAGGCTCCTTGGATATAACATTCTTTTCAACTCTGAAAATACCTAGGACAGTAAAGCAAATGAGCAGGTATTTTATATATATATATGCTTGTCAATAGTGACAACTAGAAAGAAATGATCCACTCATAATGATATTATTTCATAATTAGTACTGGAATATATATATGTATGTGTGTATATATATATATATATATATAAAAGTTATTTCCTAGGATCATAGATGTGGAGTGGACAGTACCATAAAAACCAATGAGTTTAACTATTTTCATTTTACAAATGAGGAAACTAAGAAGTAGAGATGTTAAGTGAATTCCTCTCACATAGCTAGTTTAAACCCCTCTAGGCTAGAGTTTGGACTCGGGTTTTTCAGATGCCGGGTCCAATCCTTCATTTACTATAATGTATTTCCTCTTCCTTGTAAAATTTGTCTATTTTAGGAATATATTTTTTCCTTAGAAGACTGCTTTGGCACCTCCCAGAATTTTATTTTGTTTTCCATTTGGGTAGCTATTAAATGTTTTTTATTTGTTCTTTGACACATTATTCAGGATAACACCATTATATCAACATGTAGGTCTATATCTTTTGCTTTTGCTTTGTAAATTAACTACTATTTTATTGTGCTATGGGTTGTAAGGATTGGTTGGATTGCATTCCTGATTTTCTTTATTTATTTTACTTTTATTTGCAATTTCTTTGTTCTTTAACATCATGCTATTTTTTAGAAAAGTACCATAGGTGCTGGTCTATGTGTATATTCTCTAGTGATCCCAATTTAGAAAGCTACACTCTTTTTAGCTCCATCTCTTCAAGGGTTGATATCTTCTCTTTTGGTTGTCTTCTGGATTTGTTTATCCCTGAGAGGGGAATATTAAAATTTTCTACTATTATTATCTTATTATACATGTCTTTTGGCAATTCAAAATTTCTTTAGAAATTTAGATGCTGTGAGTTATTTTATTTTATTTTTCATTTTAATTGGATCTTTGTTTTTTGATTCAGAAATTCTGGACAATTTTCTTATATTATGACATTCTAAATAATAAGGAAAATGAAATCCACTGGAGAATATATTTCCAAATATATACAGCTTCCCAAATCAATAATAATAGCTAGATTTTGTATATTGTATTGAAGTTTGTAAGACACTTTACATTTTAGGGTTTTTTAATTGTTATATTCTTCTGGTGATCCTCTGGTTGTTTCTGTTCATTCTCTTCAACATTAATTGTGATTTATGAAGATCGTTTTAAAATATTGTTGCTGTTTAGTTCTTTCACAAATTTTCTTCCATTTTGATAGTTAAAAACATTCTAATACATTCATATTTTATTCTCATTTCTTTGGAGGAATTATTCATGGATTCATTTTTTTTCCTTATTCCATTGAGGGCTTTTTTTATTTCTACTTTGAGGAAGCTAGGTGGTAGAATGGATAGAGTGATGGCCTTGGAATTAGAAATATCTGAGTTCAAATCCTACCTCAGACACTTACTGAATGTGTGACCATGGGCAAGTCAGTTTATCTCTCTCAGTAGTAGGTCCTTCACACATGGATGGAAATAATAACACTTAGCTTATTAAATTATTGTGATGTTCAAATGAAGTAACATATACAAAATACCTTGTAAACACTATATAAAATCTAGCTATTATTATTGGTTTGAGAGACTTTATATTCAGACATATATCTCTAAATTTCTTCTGTGGATTTCATTTTTCTCTTAACTATTCAGAAACTTCTTATTGTTGTTCATACTATTTTGGTATTGCACAGGACATTGTATTTCATAATTCTTCACTTTCCTTTGTATTATGATCTTTAAATCTTTTTGAAGGTTTAATATTCTTCCTTTTAGTTTTAGAATCTATTCTGTTGATTTATCTGGGGGACTCTGAATTGTTACTGAATTTTCTTTCACTTGAAATCTTTCCATGAGAGTTATTTCCCAGGATGATGGCTGCAGACAATGGCTTGGAAACACTGTTATTCCAAAAGCTCTTGGTTTCAGGGTCTTGGGATATATTCATCAAGCTCCAGGAGAAGATGGTAGGCAAAGTAGTAGTGGTGATCTGATTTACTTGGCACATGCTACTGCCTGTCTCTCCCTTGATTTTCTTCTTTATTACTGCAACAGTAACCTTATTGGGTCTTCTGACTTTATCTGTACTCATTCTAGTCCATCTTATGCACTGCTGCTAACATGATTTTCCATAAGGGCAGATCTGACCTTTCTCAATCAATTCTAGTGTTTCCCTATTGCCTTTAGTATAATAAAGAAACCCCTTTGTTTAGTTTTTAAAGCTTTACACAATCTGTTTCCAAGATATCTTTCCATCTTCAATGTACATTGCTCCTCTTCTTAAAATCTTCAGTCTAATCTGTAATGGGCTGAGGCTTGAGTTGATGCACTGAGGTCCCAAGCACATGAGGCTAAATAGTAATTGGACCATACTCTATTAATATATAAGCTTGGAGAAAGAATGGCCCCCACCCACTCTTTGTGCAAGTCCTGATGTGTTGTATAGGAAATGACGATTTTGGTGGGTGGAGGCAGGGGAGTGGAAAAGGAAGGGGAGGAGAGACTTTTGGGATTGCCATTGCCATGGTTGGCTCAGCTCGCGTCGCTCTCTCTTAGCTGGCTTCCTGTCACAACTGCCTATATTTGCTATCGCAATCTTTCTTGCCTATATTTGCTATCGCAATCCTTATTCACCTCTTCACTTCAATAAATATTGAAGATTTTTCCCTTAACCTGAATTCCTGACTCTGGCTGATTTTAAATACGCGGTCATTACACTAACCAATTGTCATTTTCTCTGTTAGTCATACATAGCACTCCCCTTGCAAATCTGTGACTTTGTCCTAGTTATTCCCTATGTTTGAAATGTTATCCCTCATCTTTTTGCCTTAGAACAACCAAAACTTCCTTCAAGACACACTCAGGCACTATCTTCTATATAAAATCTTACCTCATCTTCTGACTGCATAGGCTCCGTTTTCCAAACTAAACTGTATTCAAAGTATATGTTACTTTGCATTTATTTTTATTTATTCATTTCATATTTACTATCTCTTGATAAATACACATATAATTGTGAGTGATATATATATATGTGGACATATTTGTTGTCTTTATAATTAGAATACAAACTCCGTATGAGTGGAATTTTGTCATTTTTTTTAGACATATTCATATCTCCAGAACTTAGCAGTGTGTGTGTGTGACATACTGTCTGTAACTTTTAAATGCTTGTTGGTAAATTGATTGATTGAGTTGGCCTGGAAAGACCTGAATTTCCCATGTGGAAAGCCCCAGTCCACCACAAAATTCCAAGACCACTGGGAGCAATCCTTGGTGCTGACATTGTGGTTCTGATTTCACCTCATCTACTTTTCTGGTCTTAATCTCTGCTCATCAGTCCAACCTTAACCTGTCTCTCTTTTTTTTTTATTTTACTTGGTCTGAACTCTTTTTGTGACCATACCTCAAAGCTAACTTGCTAACTTAGTTAACAGCTAACTCCCTTGACCAAACCTTTGACTTCTTCCTTCCCAATGATTTTGGGTTGGCTCTTTACCAGTTTCTTCAGTCACACCTCTGATTCAGCTCTGCTACCCTCTTTCCCCATTTTACTGCAGCCTACTAAAGTCAGTCTTTTGCTGGACTTCTGGCTGACTCAGCCTTTCTCCACCAGATTTCAAAAAGGGATTATTTTCTAGTTTTGGGTAGAGAATGCATTTCTCAGAACTTCCCCAACCCAACTGCAGCTAGTTTTATATATATACATATTCACAATGTAGCAAGATATAGTGGACATAAGGTTGGCCTTTGAGATGATACAACATGGATCAAAATAATTTTTCTGATACATATCAGCTATATTCCTGAGAACAAGCCACTTAACCTCTCTCTCAGTACCTTAGATAACTCTTTAGGATAAAAAAAAAATACAAATAAATTATTAGTCAGCCTTGTTGAAGTTTACATACTCAGAATTTCTTACATCAGTGGAATGAGAGACCAAGATTACTCTCTCCTCCCTCAAAAAATATCAGCTAATTTTAGTGTTATTGACATTTGGCTGCTGATGATATGATGGTATACTTAGAGAACCCCAAAGACTCTACCAAAAAGTTATTAGAAACAACCCACACCTTCAGCAAAGTTGCAGGATATAAAATAAACCCACATAAGTCATCAGCATTCTTATATATCACTAACAAAACCCAACAGTTAGAGTTACAAAAAGAAATTCCATTTAAAGTAACTACTGATTGTATAAAATATTTAGGAATCTATCCGCCAAGGGAAAATCAGAAACTTTATGAGCAAAACTACAAAACACTTTCCACACAAATTAAGTCTGATCTAACCAACTGGAAAAATATTAAATGCTCTTGGATTGGGCGAGCAAATATAATAAAGATGACAATACTACCTAAATTAATCTATTTATTTAGCGCTATACCAATCAGACTCCCCAAAAAACTACTTTGATGAACTAGAAAAAATAACAATAAAGTTCATATGGAAAAACAAAAGGTCAAGAATTTCAAAGGAATTAATGGGAAAAAAATCAAATGAAGGTGGCCTAGCTGTACCAGATCTAAAATTATATTATAAAGCAGCAGTTACTAAAACCATTTGGTATTGGCTAAGAAATAGACTAGTTGATCAATGGAATAGGTTAGGTTCAAAGGACATTTGGTCATTGTACAGTTTAAGATAGTGGGGATATACAGGTTTCTAAGTTTTTTTAAGTTTTTAAGGAAGGGATATGAGATGAGACAGACAGCTCTAAATGAGGACTGTGGATATGGGTTCAATCCCTGCTTTTGTGTCTTGACAATTGTCCATCTGTGCTAGTGGTACAGTGAAAATAGCACAGGTTATGAAGTTGGAATGCTTGAGATTAATATGTAATCTTGTAACCAAATCACTCCGCTTATTTGGGACTCAGTTTCCTTACTCACAAAACTAAGAAGACTAGATACACATTAAAATCCCCTCTAGATCTTAATCTTGTTATTTTGGCACCCTAAATTACTGTTTCTTGAGGCCTGTTTCTTTATCTAAAAAATGAAATGGTTGGGATAGATGTTACAGATGAAGGAAGTAAAGTTTATTGGGGTCTAGTGACATGGACTTGGTGCCATGGCTTGTAAGTGTAGAGAATAAGATTTGAGTTTAGGCTTTTGACTGGAGTCCAAATCTACAACTCTTTCAACTATGCTGTATCGCTCACATGTTTATTGAAGCCAACTCCATGCCGGCCACCATGCTAGAACTATAGTCAGCCCAAAATATGAGATACTATTGCTATTTTGAAGGAACTAAAAAATATGTTAAGAAAACAAGATGAAAGCGCCTCAACATTAATAACTCACATTGATGGAGTCTTTCCCTTCTCTCCTTCAGCACATTGGATAGCTCCTCAAGAGAAGATTTATGGATGGTTAGGACAAGAATGGTACAGGTTTAGAGGACATGGATGAGTTGTGATCTACTCTTTCCTCATCCAGAAGGTCATGGATCCATTCAATACTCTAAGGATTACAAAACCTTTTTTTCTCACAACAACCTGTCAGTTCATACAAATTATATTTTCCCATATAATCAATGAATTAGCTTAAGGGAAAGAAATTAAAATACTTGTCCAGGATCACATAAAGACAGAGGATGTCAACAGACTCCAGCATCAGTGCTCATTATACTGCACCTTGTCATTCAGTCATTTTTTAATTGTGTCTAACTCTTTGTGACCCCATTTCAGTTTTCTTGGCAAAAATAAGGAATGATTTGCTAATTCTTTCCGCAACTCATTTGATAGAAGAGGAAAATGAGGCAAACAATTTTAAATGACTTGCCCAGGATCTCACAGCTAGAAGGTGTCAGATTTGAACTCAGAAAGATGAGTCTTCCCGACTACGGCCTAGCATTCTATGCACTGTGCCTGCTAGCTGCTGCTTACATTATATCAAGTTATTTAAACAGAAGGCAATATGAGCACAGGGATATGGATAAAGTGGGATACTTGGGGGCAGAAAAACCTAGGCTTGGATTCTACTTTGTACACTTTTAGGCTGTGTGATCATTATGATCAAGAAATTTAGCTTCCCTGAGTCTGTTTTCTTGTCTGCAACAATACACTTTGAGAATCAGATTAAATAATTTAGAGAAAACACTTTGTTATCCTTCAAATGTTACTAATAGTTACTGCTAATAGGAGTTGGACCCAGCTAGGTGACATAATGAATAGGGTGCTGGACCTGGAATAAAGAAGTCTTCATTTTAAATCTGGCCTGAGATATTTTACTAACTTTGGGCAAATCACTTAACAACTATCTGCCTCAGTTTACTCATCTGTAAATGAGTTGATAATAATAACACCTATCTCCCAGGGTCATCAAAATGCTCTGTAGAATTTAAAGCACCATGCTAAGAAATAGGAGTAGCATCAGTACTAGTAATAGTAGTTGAAGGAGTAAAAGTAGTAGTTATAGAAGTAGAAATATTAATAGTAGTAGTAGTAGCAGTAGCAGCAGCAGCAGCAGCAGAAATAGTAGGAAGAGGACAAATGAGAGAAGGAGGAGGCAAGGAGAAAGAAGAAGAGAAAAGATTGATTTTATTGTGGGCTGGAATGGACAGGACAGGACAGCCTCATGAACAGTCCATCTCTGATTGCATCACTTCCTTTGTCCTTCCTCTCACAGTCTCCACAGGTCCATATCACTGCTTATTTGGATCATTGCAATTTCTAATCTCTCTTCGGCAGTCTATCTTCCTACTGGAGGCTCAATCAATCAATTAGTGAAAGAAACAAAGCAATCTTTCTAAAGCAAAAATCTCATCATGTTGATTCCTTGCTCAATAACCTCCCTAGTCTTCCCATTGCCTCTAGAACAAAATATAAACCCCTCAGCATGGCATGAAGAACCCTTCTCGATCAGATTGCATGTTTTCTGCCTTAGTGCTCTCTGGGTTATTGCCAGACTCATCTATTTGCCATTCCCTGAAGTCAGCACTCCATGTACCGCGTCTGTACCATCGTCAAGCTACCTCTCATTCTGAGAACGCATGCTACCTTCCCCTCTGCCTCTTAGAATCCTGAGCTTCCTACAAGACTCAGCTCATTTGCCTTCTCTACAGGAAGCCATTCTGATTCTCCAAGTCCTTAGGCTTATTCTTTTTCAAATGATATGTATATACCTATCTATTCCTTTGTTATAGTCCTCCCAGTTTAGGTAGCTCAATAGATAGAGCACTGAGTGTTCAATCAGAAGGAACTGAGTTCAAATGTGGCCTCAGACACTAACTGTGTGGTCCTAGGCAAGTCATTTAACCTTTATTTACCTGAATCCACTGAGAAGGAAATGACAAATCACTTCAATCTCTTATCAAAACTCCCTGGTCGGTATAATCCCTGGGATCATAAAGAATCTGAGATGACTGAATGCAATAACAAATTTCTTCCCAGTAGAATGTAAACTCCTTGAAGATAAGAATTTATCATTTTGTCTTTGCAGCTCCTGGAAGCTAATTCAGGATCTTATAGTTAGTAGTTGTTAATAGCACTTACTTTTTTGTTGTTATTTGGCCAAGTATGGCTCTTGGTGACTTCGTTTGGGATTTTCTTGGCAAAGATATTCAAGTGGTTTCCTATTTCATTTTCCAGCTCATTTTACAGATAAGGAAACTGAGGAAAAAGGATAAAGTGACTTGCCCAGGGTCACACATCTAATAAGTTAAAGATCAGATTGGAATTCCACTCCATCCACTGTACCACCTAGCTACCACTTATTTTAGTAGGTTCTTAATGAATGCTTGTTGAATTTCTTTGGGCCAATTTTTTAATGGATGTCTCCATTAGGCTTTATTTTTTTTCTTTTTTTATTATTATTAAAGCTTTTTTTTATTTTCAAAACATATACAGAGATAATTTTCATCTTTGCAAAACCTTGTGTTCCAAATTTTTCCCTTCTTTTCCCCTACCTCCTCCCTTAGACGGCAAGTAATGCAATATATGTTAAACATGTGCAACTCTTCTATACATATTTCCATAATAATCGTCTCTGCACAAGAAAAATCAGATCAAAAGGGAAAAAAACGAAAAAGAAAACAAAATGCAAGCAAACGACAATAAAAAAAAGTGAGAGTGTTATGTTGTGGTCCACACTCAGTCCCCACAATCCTCTCTCTGGGTACAGATGGCTCTCTCTATTATAAGACTATTGGAACTGGCCTGAATTATCTCATTACTGAAAAGAGCCACGTCCATCAGAATTAATCATCACATAATCTTATTGTTACTGTGTACAATGATCTCCTGGTTCTGCTCGTTTCACTCAGTATCAGTTCATATAAGTCTCTCCAGGCTTCTCTGAAATCATCTTGCTGGTCATTTCTTATAGAACAATAATATTCCATAATATCCACATACCATAACTTATTCAGCCACTCTCCAGCTAATAGGCATCCACTCAGTTTCCAGTTTCTTGCCACTACAAAAAAGATTGGCACAAACATTTTTTGCACAAGTAGGTCCCTTTCCCTCCTTTAAGATCTCTTTGGGACACAGGTTCAGTAAAGACACTGCTGGATCAAAGGGTATATACATTGATAGCCCTTTGCTCATTGTTCAAATTGCTCTCCAGAATGGTTGAATCTATTCACAACTCCACCAACAATGTATTAGTGTCCCAGTTTTCCCATATCTCTTGGGACCATTTTTTTTAAAAGAGCAAAGTTCTATCAGCCTGAATAGAGTCAAAAGAATGATACATAATGAAAATCTGATTAGTGTAATGGACTTGAAATCAGAAAGATAAGTTGAAATTCTGCCCCAAATACTACCAATATTATTCAAACTAAATAATTTTATTTTAACTTATTTATTATTAACTTAACTTAACTTTATTTTAACCTGTTAACTCTTTTCTCCCTAATTTCCCATTCTGTGAAATGGGGAACATGATCACCTACTTCACACCATTGTTGTAAGTATCAAACGTGATTGTGTATGCAATGAGCTTTTAAAATTTAATGTGCCATATAAAGATTAGCAATCATTCTTATTGTCTGTATCTGGTTTGACTGTATGACCACAGAAGGGTTCTTCTAGCCCTAATATTCTATGATTCTATTCTCCTGCTTCCATGTAGATTCAAAGACAGAAAAGTTGAGCAAGTCGCACAAAGTTTGCAGAAAAAATGAAGCTTCCCCACTGAGTCCTTTTATTGTTTTCTGTTTCTATTACAGGAGAGTGTCTATTGTGCACATGTTTGGGACAAAGTCTGATTCTTGAATGTGTTATTCCTCCAATTCTTTCTGCAACCATCGGATTATACAACTGTCCTGGTTGTTAGTGAGTCACTGTGGATTACACCTTGTTCCCACTAACAAGGCACTGGATGTATTACAGGGCCTAGGACTGTCTCGTAATTTCCAAAAGGAGCTTTCTGAATGAGCACATTGTTTTCCATTATTTCTCCAGAAAGCTCACACATTGTAATTGCTGTATACACTATACTGTGTGAAACAATCTCTATTTATTTTTTACAATAGATATTGTGTCATTTAATTATTTTAGGCTAGAGAGAAAAGCAATCAACATTCTCTACCCAGATTCCCATAGGGATTATAAATGAAAAAATGCTCATATCCTATACAGCACAGCAGCTGAAGAGAGGGACAAGCTGATATTTATTTATGAAGAACAATGTTCCCCCGAAAGAGAAAGGTAGCTCCCTTTGTGTGGCAGAGCCACAGAAGATATTTTTCAGAAAGGATGAGCTGCCATTGAGAAAATGGGAGCCTCCTTCTGGTCTGCAGAAGGCCTGTCTGATGGGCTAAAGAATCTAATGCTTAATAGGAAAGTAAGTTTTTGTATTTTATAAAGGCGGATAAAAATCTTCACATAATAGTTGATTAGCTTTGCCCTCTATTATTTGTAGGACCTTTAGTAAATGGCTCTGGGTCTCAGTTTCCTCATCTGTAAAATAAGAGGGTTTGATCAGATGGCCTGGAGAATCTTTACAGCTCAAAATCTATGATCCTATTATCTTAATCATGGGATTGTTGTGAGGATCAGATAAGATCATATACACAAAGTGCTTGGAAAATCTGTCAGTGCAATATGCATTCGTTATATCTGGTATTGCTTCTTCCAGACAAAGATGGGAGTCAGAACAATTATATAAACTGTCTATAGCCAGAGTGTAACCTGGGTGGAACCTAAGGGCTTTGGAGAGAGACGCCCTGGGTTCGACACCTCCCTCGGACAATCTTTTGGGGCAAATTCACTTCCCTGGCTCAAGTTTCCTCATCAGAAATGTCCAAATGTCCGATGACTTCGGAGAGCCCTTCGCCTCTAGATCTGAGAGGTTCTTCTCTTGGGTTGATTTTATTGAATAAGAAATTACTGTTCTTCTCATAGACATAGGGGGATTGACCTTTAGTCATGTGACCTTGGGTAGCAAGTGCTCAAATTTAACACCATTAGAGCCCTGCCTTTATGTTGGGATGAAACACTGGAATAAATACATAGAACAGGAGAGACATCCTGGGAAAAGCAAGATAGCCTAAGCAGCATTTCTCACTCTTGGTTCCTGGATCCCAAGTCAGGAGATAATCAAACGAACATCCCCTCCCGAGCAATTGCATTTAAAAATAACAATAAAAATAAACCTAATTCGTTCCTTCCATATAAATTTTTATTCTGCCACAGACTTGTGCCTGCTGGAGGTGATAGGACTGTATTAGTAAGATGGATTGATTGGCCAAAGTTCTCATTTGAATCCCCAGGTTTGCTCAAAGAGGTCAGTTTAAAAATAGGTTTGGTTGGAGCTGTTTATGGTGCAGGAGGCAATGGAACAATGATAGCCCCAAGAAAAAGCATTGTGGTTTAGCATTCCTGTCCCTGTAGAATCCAGCTTTATATTATGGAAATTTCTGCAGACCTTAGGCCATGAGTATTGAACAGATCTCACCTTCCACAGCTTCTCATTGACCTACGGTACAATATAGGGCTTTTTGAACATAAAAGAATAATTGACAACCTTTCTATTACTCTAAGAAATTGTTTGCCCATGTGATAAAGAATTCTCTCAAACTTGGTTAATTAAAAGTATGTTGCATTGATGACCCAACTTCAGTTGCTTATCAAGAAAACAAGTCCACGATACTAATTCTACTGCTGCCAGACAGCCCATCTTCATATTTTTTTCATATGTGCGTCTAGTTCTTTGCTAGCTCTGAGATAAAGACAGAGTGGATTTCTCACTCCCATCTCCAATTATGGTATTAGCTAATTAGAGAGTTTTGCCTTAAAGTCTCTGGGCAATTGGAATCTGCACCACGGTTATTATTAATATGTAATCACATTGCTTAGGGTTGAGGGTGAGAAATAAAATTAATGATAACAATTACAATAGCTGGCATTTATATAGAGCTTTAAGGTTTATAAAGTATAAGAGAGAGATCTGGAGTTTTTTTTTTTTCACAAGCTAATCTTCTATTCTTCTAATCACTAGTGTTACAGTGAGGGAAGTTAACCTCTAGAGCCAGAAGGAACTTTAAAACATGTCCAAAGCTCGAATTTTTACAAATTAAGAAACTGAGGCCCAGAGAGGTTAAATGGTGCCCCCAAAATTACACAAGTTTGAAACAGCGAGACAAGAGCTCAGAGCTGTAGAGTTTTCGATCTTGGTGAACTTTCCTTTTCAGAATCTCATTCGATTCTTATATGGGTTCAGGTAACTTCAAGATAACTTCAGCATTCAAGAGACAATATGAGCATGTTTGAGAAAGAGAAAAGTGGGAGGAACTAGAAAAAGCAGTGTTTTTTCTTAAGAGTAACAAGGATCGATGCCAAGAGTTAAATGATTTTAGGGAGGAACCAGTGGGACACTTCCAAGCTGGGAAAAAATTGAAAGGATACTTTAACTTGAAAGATTCATTATACAAAAGAATGATACTGTTAATAGGCATCATTTTCTTTCATTAATAGAGATGCAATAAAATAGGGGATAAACCAAAATTATTATTGTAGGACAAGAGTCACCTATCATGGCAGATAGAGATGGATGTTATCTGCATAATCAGTTGTGATATCCAAGACAATGAAACCATTGATCCATGATATGACTTCTCTGATAGAGGGAGTCATTTTTTCAGAATAATTCTATCATTCATAGAATCTTGGATATAAATGAAACTCATAGTGAAAACTTCAGCTAACATTAAAACTTAATTTAAATGGCTTGGGCAGTATTTTATTTAAAACAAATATGTATAATTTTCTCATTCATTTTCCATCTTCTTCGTTTTCATGATTGTACAATATCAAAAAATTATTTGTAAACTTAAATATTCAGCAATTGTCTATATATTGTCAAAACCTGGATGCATTTAACATTAAATTAGCTTTACTTCAGGCCTAGCTTGACTTCAAGATACAAATATACCTAAATTCAATTATAAGTTATTGTCATGTTGATTGGAATGAGGAAATTAGATAAATACTTACGTTAGGATTTGCTTGATATTGTGTGAGGTCTGAATACTCAGTTATTCACTCACATAAAGTGATGGACTTTACTCACTGGGAAAGTATCCCCACACCCAAAATTTACCGAAGGGATGTAGGGTAGCAAAGCTTATTATTAAAGAAACTAGAAGGATTTATTAAAGTAAATGGATGACAGGCAAATTTGGTGTGCATCATTTCTTGATCAATTGGTCATTTGAAAACATCAATCAATCAGTCAGCAAGGATTTCTTAGGAACCCTGAGGTGCCAGGTACCGTGCTAGGGACTGGGGATAGGAATACAATGAATGAAAGACTACTCCTGTGTACATATATACAAACACAGAGAGGAAGGAAAAAGATTATATCTACAATATGTCCATTGTGTGGCAAGCTACTTTTTAATTGGTTTGGCCATGTGTTAAAAAAAAAAAAAAGACGTTTGAATATTCCCAAGAAATAAAGACATTGCATTTGAAATGTGGCCCTAAAACATGTCAATCCATTTACCACAAAACACTATAAACACGAAACAACTTATATGGATTAAAAGGCAGCATTTTAATTATATAAAATGGGGAAGTTTTTTCTTGAATTTTTCCCTTATTTTTATGGCTGCCTAAATATCCAAGTGGAAAGTTAAATATTCATCCATCATCCAAATGTTACTGTTTCATATGTGAAAGCAGCCATCAGTCATATGAAAATCCAGCCTATGTCTATATTGGCAAAAGTGAATGTATTATTTGGCAGAATATTACGGAATGTGGTTATTTCTACATTGCCATGCCCTTTTAAGAGAGTGCCAGAGGAAGTCCCAGAGCCCTCCATGAAGGAAGGCTTTAGGGCTGCCCTGCGCTTTTGGTATTGCTTAGAGACATTTGCTAGTTTTTAGCTACTAGCCAAGACCATGCTGTGGTTAGATCATAGTAAGTGCTGCGTAAATGCTTATCCCTTTCTCCCTTCTCTTTTAACACCCAACTTACATTAAGGATGTGGAAATGCAAATACTGATCTCTGGAGCTATATGGAGGATAAAGTGGAACAGTCTCACTGTGATTTCCTGACTCCTGCCTCCATTTTGGAAAGCCAAATGTCTAGTAGATTTTGACATTTGTCAGCGATGGACTTTACTCACTGGGAAAGTATCCCCACACCCAAAATTTACCGAAGGGATGTAGGGTAGCAAAGCTTATTATTAAAGAAGCTAGAAGGATTTATTAAAGTAAATGGATGACAGGCAAATTTGGTGTGCATCATTTCTTGATCAATTGGTCATTTGAAAACATCAATCAATCAGTCAGCAAGGATTTCTTAGGAACCTTGAGGTGCCAGGTACCGTGCTAGGGACTGGGGATAGGAATACAATGAATGAAAAACTACTGATTCAGAAGGAGGTTATATTCTAACAGGGGAGACAAATACATACATACATATGGGGGGGAGAGAGAGAGAGAGAAAGAGAGAGAGAGAGAGAGAGAGAGAGAGAGAACATAAAAAAATACAAATAAATACAAAGTCATTTGTGCAAGATAGTTTGGGAGGGAGCACAAAAAGGAAGTAAAGGAATTTGTTTTTCTTTTCTTTTTTCCCTAATAAGATGGGAGGCAGGAAAATGTATTTTATTTTAATTGAAAATATGAATTAGATTTTTAATTCTATTAAATAAATTCTAAATATGAAGTACCCAATGAATGATAATGTCACTGACAGATAGTGAAATTATAAGGAGGAGCTGGATTAGGAGATGATGAGTTTGAAGAGTTAATGAGGCTTCCATGTGTAGCTGTCCTGGAGGCAGTTGAAGATGGGACCTCATCTTTGAGAGAAGAGTCAAGGATCAGAATCTGCACAAAAGTCCAGAGATTTATAAGTTTTAAAGATGGAAGTACTTTTGAACCAAAGAAATGAATTAATTTGTTCAAGATGGCACGAATATTAACCTGAAGGATTAGGATCTGCAATTAATGATATTTAGAGCCAGTGAATGAATTTGATAAAGAAATATATTTAGAGTGAACTATAGAAGAACAAAGACAGAATCTTAGGTCTCTCCAACTATATACCTAGGGAAAAGCAGGGGCATATAAAGTGGGATTCGGCTGTAGAACAACCAAGAAATTTGTCTCTGCAAACAAAGGGAGGGAAGAGTGTCAAGGAGAAATGATCAAAAGAGTTAAATGCTATACCACTGATGAAGCTGGTTAGAAAAGGGGGAGCCCACAACTTCTGTCATTTTTTGAATTTGTATCACCTTCAAATATGTTGGAAACCAGTACTTTTATATTTTACATTTTTTATGCCTTTATCATAGAAGACTGAGACCAAAATCTGTGAGAGAAAGAAAAATTGAATGGAAATTACCAAACACATAAATCATCAGCTGAAATTTTTATCTAAACTACATACAAATCTTTCAAAAATGAAATCCCAGAATTTGAGACACAGAAGGAATTTTAGGTAGCCATCCAACCTATATCAGGAAGAAATCCCCTTCATAAAATATCTCTCAATCTATCTTCAGATTGAAAACTTCCTAAGAGGTGAGAACCCATAACATCCCGAGATAGTTCACGTGACTTTTGTTCAATATAATTGGTAGAAAGTTTGTTCTTGAGCATTTTTTGTAGAAAAGCAAGGTTTGCCTCTTTGTAATTTGAACCACTATCTAAGATTCTTTCCTCTTAGGTCAAATAGAATAAATCTAACTCATTTCTTACATGATGACTTTTTTTAAGGCTTGTATCTTCTCATCCCCAGGCTAAACAACCTAAATTCTTTCAGTCAATAGGACAAGAAATCAAGACCTTTTGATAAAGGCTGCTCTCATCTGGACATTCTCTACTGATTGAGGTCTTTCTTAAATACTGATGTGCAAAACTGAAAGCAATATTATATAGGAAATCTGACCAGGATACAGTCAAGTGAACTATGATCATCCAGGAATTTGGAAGCCAAATCCCTCTTATGTTAGCTCAAGATTACATGAGCATTGTTGTCTACTGTGTCCCACTGTAGACTCATTTACTTTGTGGTCCCTAAAACTTTCAGATCTTTTTCAGAATAGCTGTCTAATCCTGTCTCCTTCATTTTTGAATTTGATGTTGATTTTTTTCAAACTCAAGTACAACATCTTGTTGAGCAACTAGGTGGTACAGAGGCTGGAACACCTGGCGTGGAGTCAGGAAGACTCCTCTTTGTGATTTCAAAACAAGCCTTGGACATAATAACTGTGGGACCCTGGGCAAGTAACTTAATGTTGTTTGCCTCAGTATCCTCATCTTTAAAATGATCTAGAGATGGAAATAACAAAGCACTCTAGTATCTTTGCCAAGAAAATCCCCCAAGTCACAAAGATTTGGACGTGACTGAACAACAAGAAGTCCTTACATTTATCCCTGTTGAGTTTCATTTTACAGGATTCAGCTCACTTTCTATTCTGCAAAAATCCTTTTGGATCCTCAATCTATCATCCAGTGAATTCTCTATCCTTTCCAGCCTTGTATTATTTGCAAATTTTATGAGTCTACCATATATTCGTTTATCTAAGTCATTTATAAAAATATTAAATAGCATAAGATTCAGCCAAAATCCCTGAAAACCCCAATAATGCCCTTTTGTACCATGATATCAAACCATT
The DNA here is from genome assembly GCF_016432865.1 of Antechinus flavipes. Lineage (NCBI taxonomy): Eukaryota > Metazoa > Chordata > Mammalia > Dasyuromorphia > Dasyuridae > Antechinus > Antechinus flavipes. The sequence goes on along the minus strand of NC_067400.1, from coordinate 16,123,570 downwards.
GCTATTGATTCTTTGAGACAGGCTATGAGACGACTGCTGAATCCTTCCTGGAGTGCCATCTGGTCCATGTCTCCCCATCTTTTCTTCTTGGAGATACTTTTACAAAACAAAAGCCACATGAACTTCTGGATTCTTGTCAAAGAGAAAGAGACAAAAATAGAGAAAAAGTGACAGACAGAGATGGAGACACAGACAGACAGAGACACAGAGATAGACTGAGAGATACCTAAACATAAACAAATGAAAAAAAAACTGAAAAGTCAGACTTCAGTTCTTTGGCTCAACTCCAAGTCAGAAAAACCCAAGCTAACAGAGAAATATTAAGTCCTGCTATCTGATGGCTGGGAATGAAGAAGCTGGGACTAGCCAAGGAAATGACTCTTGGTTGAACCACTGGAGAGGATGAGCCAGTAAGTCAGCCTTGTCAATCAGGAAGAAAGGAAGAGAAGACCAGAATGTAGTTGGTTGGGAAAGGAGAGGTGAGACAGTAGGTGGAACAAGAGTAGGTAGATTAGATTGAGATGGTCAAGAAAGCTTTTTGTAGATGACAAGAAGCCAACAAAGAAGAGAGACATTAATAATGTGGGAAAGAGAAGGTCCAAGAGGAGCCAAGAAGAGGCAAGAGTGCACAGAAATTGATGAATCCTAGTAACGGATTCTGAGACATGAGTGATGAGAGTATCGAATCAGCTCGGTAGTATAGGACATAGAATTTTAGATTTCAAGACAGGAAAAATGAATTTGAATCCTGCTTCAAATACAAGCTTTGTGACTTAACATCTCTAAGCCTCAGTTTCCTCATCTGTTGAATAGAGAAAATAATGGCCCCTACTTCACAGTATTGTTGTGGGATTCAAATGGGTTAGGTATAGGAATTTTAATCGCAATTTTATCGGCATAGGAAACTGCTTTTACCAATTCAAGCCTGCAAGTAACACTCTTAGCAATGTGCCTACAATTCTGAGAAGTTGTCATGCAGCCAATATACGTCGTTGGTGCTATTTGGCCTTCCTGGTTTTGAGTCCAGTACAACACTCACTGGGCCATACCGTTTCATTCAAATGAAATGTCAAATACTCCTCTCCCTTACATTACATGCTCCTGGAGAGTAGTACTAACGTTTGCCATTCTTTATAATATCAGTGCTACTGAGATATTTTGTTGTTCATGACCTCATTTAGGGAATGGTTTGGAATTTTTTTCTCCAGCTCATTTTACAGATGAAGAAACTGAGGCAAACAAGATTAAATGACTTACCCAAGGTCACACAGCTAGAAAATAGCTGAGAATGGATTTGAACTCAGGAAGATGAGTCTTCCTGATTCCTGATCTGACATTCTATTTCCTGCACCACCTAGTTGCCCTATTAATTATTATTAGTAGTAGTAGTGAAGGAGTTTAGGATGACACAAAAATGAAAAGTCATAGAATTGTGAATTGGACTTAAAGGGGACATCAGAGTTTATCTAGAGTTGTGTTATCAAACTCAAGTAGAAACTAGGGCCACTAATTCATGTGTAAAGATTCCTGTGGACTACAAATTGGCTTAGTTTTAAAATGTATTTTTAATTGTTTTTTAATATTTTAGTTATTTTGTGAAAGATTTCCCAATTATATTTTAATCTGACTTGGATGGCATGAGGGAGTGTTACCAGCCTCCTTCAGCCTGAGGGCCAGGTGTTTGCCACCTCTGCTATAAACCAATTCCTTCATTTTTATGGCTAAGGAAACTGAGGCCCAGAGCAGGTGGGCAGCTGACCCAAAATCACTCAGAAAGTAGACAGAAGGCCAGGCTTCTGAGATTCTGAGAATCTGCATTCAGCTTTCATTCATATTTCCTCTGGAGAAAAATAAAAGATGGTCTTTAGTATCATGGACCATGGCAACATGGAATGAGCTTTAAATAGGAGGTTTCTAGTATAGAGACAAGCAGAGAGCCTGGGAGGGGTGACTTCTGGTGATTCTCTCTTTGGGAACTTTAAATGAAGTGCATTTGGTTTTTTAAGGAGTTTAGGGTTAGAGTCAGGAGGCTAAAGTCCTGACTAGGAGTTAAGCTTGATTTCAATTTTGAGGTAGTAGAATAAAATAGGAAGTGACAGATTAACAGTCAAGATCCTGGGTTCAAATCTCATCTCTATTAATTACTACCTAGGGGATGTTGGTCAAGTAATTTCATCTATTTATGAGCCTTCCTTTTCTCCTTTGAAAATCGAGATGGCCTAATATCCAAGGACCCTTCTGATTCTAAATCGTTCCTCGGATTCTGCTCCACAGCAGTCACACGTTTTTTCTTGTCACCCAAGGGAAGACATACCCCGATGTACCAGAATCTCTTGTAGTCTAGTTCTTTCCAGATTGTATTCCGTCTCCAAACTGGCCAATGCCCAGAAGCCCATGCTTGCATTTCCCTTGTAGGCTCAGGGGCTAAGTGTGCCCAGTGCCTGACTGTAGCCTCAGTATTTCCCCCGTTTAAGCATCGCCCTGATGGTTTTCATTTGCTGTAATGAAAGATTCTTTTCTGTGTGACTGGGTTTGATGTAAGTGGTTTCCCTCTCCAATGGATTACAACTGCTCCATATCACAGTAATATAGTAATAGCTGAAATTGCATGCTGCGGTCAAGCACGGCAATCGATCCATTTAAACATAAATACTGCAATTAATTAGAGATGGGCTTGCTCTGAAATATCTGACCCTTCTGGTGTCCTGAGAGCATCATCAGAATATCTTCTAGATACCAGGCGTGATACAGATAAAGAATCCAGGATGGATGTTGTGCACCCAAAGACATTTGCTTTAAAAAAAAAAAAATAGATTGCTTGGGGCTGGACCAAGCATTCGCTTCATCAGTATGCAGTGTATTTGCTACTCTCTTAGCATGAAAGGAAGACCACCCCTCTTACGCTGAAGGAGTGCGAGATAGACAGTAGATGAGAAACGCTCAGTGAGACGCCTTTCGTAGCAGTTGTGCTGGAAAGGAGAGAGAAATACAATAATATTTTCACGAGGCACCTTGCTTCCAGGAGTATCTGTCATCCCCTGGTGATCGATGGTTGCACGAGGTGGAAAGATGGTGCTGGACGTCATCCCCAAAGCTTTGTTAGCATTCCAGTTATCCTCCTGAAATCAATAATGGATGCCAACCAAAGTGGAGGGAGCAGCAATTATCCCTGACAGCCTCCCTTTAATTTGAGTGTGGGACGAGAGAGTAGGGATTGGGAAGAGATCAGGATCCCCAACATCTCACTAAACACAAAACCTCTGGCCCTCCCGAGGCCCTCACCCCCAGTGTGGTACTGGATTTGAAGTTGAAAGCCCTAGGTAGGAGTTCTGCTTTTGCTACTTTGTGGCTGTGTAGCAGATCTCTGTCCTCTGTAAAATTAGGGCAGCTGAACCAAATGATCTTAAAGTTAGCTTTCAGCTCCAAGTCCTGGATCTTGTTTAAATGATCCTTAATCTCACAGGGATATATCAAGGGACCCGTCTTTCTCATTCTCTTGTTACCAGGCAGGACTGTTCCATAAACTATTTCACAAAGGAAACCATCCAGACATCCTTTTAAAATTTTTTTCTACAAACAAGCAGTTTTCTATTGGCGTTATCCAAGTGGTGAGATAGAACATTAGATCTGTATTCAGAAAGATCTGGGTTCAAATAAGGCCTCAGCTACTTACTAGCTGTACGGTCCTAGGCAAAATAGCATCTTCTTCACAAAGTTGATATGATAATTCACTGAGAAAATGAAGAAAAATGCTTTGAAAATTTTAAAGTCCTATGCCGATGCATGCTGCTGTTATTTCTGTCCTTCCCAGCTTCCCTAACACTTGGAAGATACAAGGAAACAAAACAAGAAAAACAGATGTTAATACTATGTCTAGCCAAGTAAAACAAACTCCTCCACATCTACAAGTGTGTTCATAGTCTGCTGCTTGAGCCCATGGTGTCTCCGCCAAGAAGCGGTCATTGGGCTTCCACCTGGATCCTGTGAGATCATGACTGCTTTGGTGAAGGTTCTCAAGATCTTCAAAATGTTGTTCTAGTTCTGTTCTGTAGGGAATCCCCAGGAAAGCTGACAGCAGCTACATCTCACCTCATTCCTAATTAAGAAATGATCTTGAATGTCTCCCCTAAATCTCTTCTGAGGTGCCAGGCACAAAGGCCCATGATGCTTCAGGTAGGGGACACCAGAGTGGTCCAGGAATGTCACCGTGTGGGTAGAAAAAAAATTGGTATTTCCTTTTCTATTCATGTGTCCTGCAGTTTAGTAGAGCTAATAAGAAGTGGGGGAGGGGGTGAAAGACAGATGAAGAAGAAGGAGGAAGTGGAGGAGGAGGAAAAGAAGGAGGAGAAGGAGGAGGAGGAGGAGGAGGAAGAGGAAGAAGAGGAGAAAGAGGAGGAAGAGGAGGAGGAGGAGGGAAGGACAGAGTGGGAGGGAGGCAGGGAGGGAAATGAGATGGAGGGAGGGAGAGTGGGAAAGAAAGAGGGAGGGAGGGAGGGAAAGAGGGAAGGAGGGAGAAAGAGAGAGAGGGAGAGGGAGAGGGAAAAAGAGAGTGAGAAGGAGAGAAGGAAAGAGAGAGAGGGGAGGGAGAGGGAGAAAGAAGCTATACACACAGAAAGAGAGAGATAGACAGACACACCCATACACACACCATCATCATCATGAGCATGACCATCATCCACTCCATTTCTGCCCAGGTGTGGCATTTGTGCTTATCCATCATTCCTGATATTCTGCTGGGAGAACCTGGAGCTGGTCAGCACTTAGGTCAGTATCTTGGGCAGGGTCCAAAGTGCTTTCTCAGAAGAACTTGATCTGTCTTTGATATTCCAAGAGTCTGACAGGATATGATGAAAGGGACTCATTGGCACATTTTAAGTATCTCCTGCATGTTTTGGACCTCAATTTTGTCAAGCCCTCCAAAGTAAACTCTATGTTTCCTCAAAACACTAAGGACTCAAAAATTCCCTAATTGAATTAATTAAGCTTTGATTAGCTGAATTTTTTATTAAGGAGCAATATAATAACTGGACACCTGGGAAATCATCCCTGTTTCAATTATAAGATAATTTGAATAAACCAGTAGTGAATAACTGAGGAACATTTGTGACTAAAGCCAATCATGGACTTATTTTTTGACTCCAAGAGATAACTTTAATTTTTTTTATTTAGCAGGTGGTACTCTAGAGCTAGTTGGACCATAATGGAAGGGGTAGAATTTGTCGTTCATTAAGATTTCTACAATCTCATCTTTCAACACTTTCTTCCCAACTTTGGCGGTATGTCTTCCATCCAAGTAGACAATCTAATAAACTTTTTCGCACTGCTTTATAAAGAACTGATCATTTTTTAATATTATCCCTACTGGGAGTAATAATGAACAGTCTTAAAACAAAGAAATGAATTTCAAGTCAAATTTTAGAAATCAGGGGAAGCAGTAGGGGAGACATTTTGGATTAGGCAAGTTTTAGGATTAGGAAAACAGAACCTGTGGTTAGCCAATCACTTCAGTTCCAAAGCCTGGCCCTGACTGTATGCCCAGTGGATATTAAATAGCTTCAACTTACATATGTGTGTGTGTGTGTGTTGTGTATGTGTATATTAACACAAAGCAATATCAAAAATGATTATTTTTCTTTCTGTCTTTCTTTTTGTGACCAGTCCTTGGCTCCTCACCATACATCACAGAGACAGGTTAATCTTTTTCCCCTTGAAGATGATCAGACTAAGGCTTTCTTGGCCGTACTGAAAATGAAGATTTTAAAAGCTAATGCCGGGCCCTGGAAAATGTGACCAATGGAAGCTTAAGTCTTAAGACCATAGGCAAAAGCGCTGCAACAGATCTCATTCCAGTGTTCAAAGCACTGGCAAATAAAGTGTATCTGCCTGGTATGGAGCCCAGCTTAATCCCTGTGATGAGTTCAAACCTCAGGGCAAGACTCAGCCTCTTAAGAGCCAAGGACCCTGGCGGGGTATTTGGGCACCCTCGTGTCTCCTCGTGTGCTCAGGCACTGATAGGGCTTCTCCAAGCATCTTTCTTGCTGCATTTTATAACCCATAAAATAGAGTTGTTACGATGACTCTCTTTTTTGTGTGGGGAATCTTGCCAACAAGTTTTCATGTGGCTGAAATGATACCAGCTTTTGTATGGAACAGAATCTTTTGTGATGTGTTTGTATAAACATATACGTGCATTTTTGTTATTACCAACATTCACTCCTGGAGGGAACTCCCAGTGTGGGAACTACCTCCCCAGAGGTAGATTTGTAGGGGCTGCCGGATGCTTTATCTCTGCAGACCACGAGGTGGCAGTGGAAGCTTGAGCTACACCAGCTCATGAGCAACCTTCCAGGTGCATCCTAAAACTTTGCATTCACATTTAAATATAAAAATCTCCCAAACAAACCCCCTACTTTTGATGGTTCAGTCCCCCACCCCTTCAGATCCCTAAATTTACTTCCCAGGAAAGCCTCAAAGAATTTACTTGTTTAGCATTTTGGATTAAGGAGTTTGTAAAAAAAAAAAAAGAAAGAAAAGAAAAAGAAAAAGAAAACTGAAAGATTACATTAAAATTGTAAATAACTTGAAAAACATAAAAGTCAAGTATTCCAATTTCTAAACATTCTCTTTTATATTTAGCTCCTCAGCAGAAACTACTTAGTTCAATCCCTCCATTTTACAGGTAAGAAAACTAAGGCTTCAAGAAATGAGATGACATGCTCAGAATTGACCTGTAGCAAATGGCAGAAATGAAATTTGAACACAGATCTTTTTGTCTGTCCAGTTCTAGGTTTCTACCATTATGCTATGTTGCCTCCAGGACCAGATACATGGGAGCACTTATTAATTGCTTGGAGAGGCAGTGTGGTGTAGGACAGAGCCCCAGACTTGGGTTGAAGACCTTTCTCTGAGCCTTATCATGTGATGATGATGGGTAAGTCACATGGTCTTTTTTTTTTGAGCTTCAGTTTCTTTGACTATTATGATTATGACTCTACTATCTAATCCACGTGATTGCAATGAGTTTCAAATGAGAGAGTTATACAGCGTGTTTTATAAACTCTAAAGCACTATTTGAGTCTCACTAATATTATTAATAACAATAAACCAAGAAGGCACCATCTTTAGTACAATCTTATCAGAAGGCGCCATCTCTTTTCCACTGTCCAGTGCTGATCTCGAATTTTCTCCTTTACTATTAAATTGCTTTGCCACGTGCCTCCCGAGGCTATTCCCGTGGTCATATAATTTGGCTCCAGAGCTCTTCATCTTGGCCACTATTTGTTCAGCTTGGTTGACTGAAAGGCGTTACCCCAGAGTCTATAACAATTCAGAGGTTGGACTATATTGCGCCTCAGCGTGTTTAATCCAACAGCTCATCGGACTCTTTGGTTCCTTATGCGGTGGTGTTTGTTTTCCTTTTTGCTAATTTATGAGATATGGGATGACCTCCTCCAGTGGCAGCAGTTGAGGGCTCATTAAAATTCTCCGATGTCTTTCATTCACTTGTTCCTTAACGGGCATTCATTTGCATGATCCAAAATAACAGGGATGGGGGAATGGGGAGTGTTTAAGAACGCTGCTGTTTCTGCACGTGGTATTCCTTCGGAAAGCACACTGACAGCAGCAGTCAAATAAGTCATCTCCGCCTCTAATGCACTCAGACGTACAGCTCCTTAAGGTCGAAGGTGTAGCTGCTTCAACTCTGACACATATGATCTCATTCATTAAAGAGAATGATCTCATAGAGGGATACTCGCCCGCTAAATCCATTGACTCAGGAGTTGAGGATATATCCACAAGAATTTAGGCTGAGCTCATGAAGAAGGAAAGTTAAAAATATAATCCACCATGGGGCCCTGAATGGCCTCCATTCTCTTATGTGGATTCTCTATTAATTCAGGTTATTGAAGTTTTCTCTCTTTAACGCTGGTAAAAGGATGGATGTAATTTTCTGGCAATAACTTACCTGTATCTATGGAGTATCTATGGAGTGTTGATGGAGCATCTTCCTCGGCCCTTTTTTAGTGCTCTTTTAGACAACACAGATCCTCTCCCTCATCTGGAAACCCACCAGCCAACGGACCACCCATTTGCCAAGTTGTTCTTAGATAAGCCAGGGGGAGAGCATGACATCAAACCTTGGGCAGTAAGTCATGTGCTAATTTAAAGGGTGTAAATTACTACAGATGTCAGTGGAAAGGAAAAGCTCACTTGAACCTGAAACCCACCCAGAAAACCCTACTTCTCACAAGAAGTAGAAGGGCACTGAGGTCACATCTGGCAGCAGCAGAAAATGGAGTAGATTGGAGTTCTTTCTGGTTCCAAAAGACTGTTGCTTTTTAAACCTCATAAAATCAGAAATTACTTGCCCCACTTGGCATGAGATTGCATCTCCTGTGAAATAGTCCAGAGACCAAGAAAACTAAGCTGGAGTGACAAATGAGAATAGTATTGCACTGTGTTCAAGCAATCTTTAATATGGAGCCAAGTTGACCCTAAAGAAGAGATATGAGAAACAATTCCCCTGCCCCGTTCTCTGGCAAAGATGGTATCCACGGGGCTTGAACGCTGCATGTGCTGTAAGATTTTTTACATGTATCAATTGATTTTGCAGATATTTTCACTTCTTTTTCATTTTTTAAAAGAAGTTTAAAAGGTGGCTCCTTTGGAGTTGAGAGGAGGAGGGATGCTGGGGGAAATTTAGGTGACACAAAAATAAAATCTATAAATAAGATGCTATTTTAAAATTTGCTTTAGATGCTAAGTTGTATGTGACAGGAAAAGATGAGAGAGAAATGGAGAATCAAAAGGGTTATCCCTTGAATCTAGTGTGTCAATAACATAGAAACCATGATACAACTTGAGTCTGTCCATTGTTGAGATCTGGGGAATTTCAGTTGTCCGAGAAGAAAATGCTCTTTGTTCTTTGTTTGTATTTTCAGCCCATCTGAAGAACTTGCTTCTTTCTTGGTCCTGAAAAGCAGCTACATACTAATCAGACCATCTTGTCTGCCTTTCTATTTCTAAGATCCAGATCTAGAGATAAAGAATATTTATCTATCCACATACGAACACATGTACAAGCACACATATATATGTTCTCACTTCCACCTTCCAGAGCTCTTTTTTATGTGTTCCACTTTAGAACATAAGCTCCTTGAGGACAGGGATTGCCTTTTGTGCATATATACAGGTTTATTATATATGTGAGGATGTTTATAAACACATTTTTGTGCATATACACATATATGTTGCATAATGCATGCAATACAAGTACATTCTGTACACACATGTATATAAATATTATGTATACATATATACATAATTACACTCACATTAATATAAAAGTGGGGATCCAAGTGTAGAGAGCAGATCCACATATTAAAAAGGGGCCGTAGTTGTGTGACTCTAAGGGAGCCAGAATAGACACCTTTTCTCCCTCCATTTCTTCCCCAACAGTGAATTCCATGAGGAGAAGCAGGCAGTTGGGGCTGAGGCCGTTCTGCTCTCCTTGGAGAGAGGGAATAATAGACTCAAAATATATCTATCAGCTCCCTTAAATATTGATAGTCTAGGAAATGTGATCAGGTTCAATCTAATTTCTGATTGCTTTGACATTTTGAGAGGAAGGAGGATTCCAATTCTATATCCAACCCTTTCTCACCAAAAACATTTCCACAATGAACACACATAGAAAACAGCAGAAAAACTCATTTACCTAAATTATAGCAAAATAGAAATCAGAGAAAGACAGGACATTCATCTCTACCAATAAGGAGGGGGTCTTATACCAGTATGCTTTGGGACAAGAATTACATGCATACATACAAACCCATAAATACATAATATGTATAATATATAATCAATATATTTGAGTATATACCCATATGTACATGAATATACATGTATACATACATGCTTATATAAAACATTACAAATAAGGAATTCTCTACTCTCATATATATTTGTATAAGTAATTATATGTATCCATATGCACATATGTTTGTAATATATATGTATATTTATATATAATCATATTTGGGGAGAAGAATAAGGTCATACTGGGGGCATCATTGGAAAGTATGATTTGCTCATTTCAATAATGTCTACATTTTACCAAGCCCTTCCATGAGGTATTGATGAAGTCCAAAACTTCCTTCTGAAGTATTTCTGCAGGAAATCCCTGCTTTGGGGGGTGAGGTAAATAAGCAATATTGACAGTTATCTCCTTTACCCATGGGACGGTGTGAATGACTGGCAGAAACTAGGGGAAGTCAGCTCAAGGGATCAAGAGGAGGGTGGCGAGGGTTGGGAACAGCCTCTGTTTCCACTCTCCCCCTTCTCAGATACCGCCACTTGAGAATCAAGAAGTTGAAGCATTTAGCCTGAAGAAGAGAAAACTTGGGGTGGAGTGAACGCTGGTAGCTGCTGCCAGGAGGAAGGATCAGACTTTTTTTACTTAGTCCCAGAAGGCAAAATGCATAGAAAGTGCCCAGAAGGGCCATTGGGATGAGGAAAAACTTTTTTAACTATCAGAGCTTCCCAAAAGTGCAGTTAGGAACCCTGGGAGGTATTCGTTGCCTCTTCCCAGGAGATCTTCAAGATCAGGGACAGGATGATCAGTCCTCAATTTTGATGCAGAAAATCTTTTTTTGTTGATGTAACAGAAGGACTGAGTGGCTACTGAGATATTCTCTGTCTGAAATTCTGTGATTCTCTGATTCTATAATGTGTAGAGCTAGAAAAGGACCTGAGAGATCATCTAGTCTATGGGTTCTTGACTAGGTTATTGTTTAAAATGTGTTTCTTTTCTTGATTAGCCATGTCTGACTCTTTGTGACTTTGTTTGAGGTTTTCATGGCAAAGATATTTGTGCGATTTCCTTCCCTGACTCATTTTATAGTTGAAAGAATTGAGGCAAACAGGATTGGATAACTTACTCAGAGTCACTTGGTGAGTATCTGAAGTAAAATTTGAACTTGGGTTTTCTCAGCTCTCTATCTACTGTAGCACCTAGATGCAACCACTTGGGGTGCATGAACCCCCAAAGAAGTCATAGATAGATTTTAGGGAGCATGTGAATGTGAATGTGAAAATTTTGTTTTCAAAATTTAGCATTTCCTTCCATTTAAAATCATTATTCTGTGATCAGTCCATTGACTTTATTACCCTATAAAGAAGCCCAGGACACATTAAGATGTTAAGAACCTCTAAAATACTCCAAAACCTTAATTTTTCAGTGAGGAAACTGAGCGCAGAGGGGTCAAGCAGTTTGCTCCAAGTTACAGAGATGGCCAATAGGAGAGCAAAAGTTCTGCGCCAAATGTTCTTTCCACTCCACGCTGACGCTGCTGGAACTGATTTGTAAGTGGATTCAGTCCTTCAAATCTCCCTCCTTGACCTTGTCAGAGCCTGAGGGCCACCTGCTTCTAAATTTCCAGACCAAGTCAGCATCACGTGCAATGTGATGGCCAGTACAAGTACTTTACATGGGAAGGAGGGGAAGATGCACTAAATTCTAATGCTCAGACTTAAAAGTAAAGTTTACAAGTTCCCTGACAGTAGAAACTAGAGCAGCTTCTACACCAGAGAATCCCCAGTGACGGCACATCACTGTGTACCCAGTAGGTGCTCAATAAATATTAATTGATGATGAAAGGGGCTCTTCTCCCCTATTGCAGGCAAACACAGTGATGAAGTGGGAGAGCTGCTTAGAAATTCTATCATGCCCGAGTGCACGCATAAACACACACAACATCAGTCCTTGGACTCCAAACAAGGAGAGGAAACCCAGCGATGGACATCAGTGATTCTGTTTGATTTAGGAAATGATAATCAATACGTGGCTCGACATCGGGAACGGCATCGGCTTTCGAATTTTGCATCTGATGCTCGGGACTCGGTGCATTCACGGTGGGGGAGCTGCAGGAATGAGCTCATGAAAAACCAAGTACACCTTTTCCTTGAGTGAAAAATCAGTCCAACTTTCAAAGACAAAATCTCACCCTTGAGTGAAAGACATGACATCAATATAAAGCGAAGGGAAGATAAACAAAAAGCACGACTCTGATGTTCCACAGGCTATCCATCATTGTCAAGAAATTCTTTAGACATCATAACAATTCCAAATGCCCTGCCAGGCTGCCTCAGACATGGCTTCTATCTTACTGAGTTGTTATTTTGCAGAAACCAGCAATCCTGGAACTTGCACGGGTTTGGGACAGAAATGATGTCCTTGAGATCCACAACCATTTTATACGCTCAACATGGCCGTAGATGGTCCACAGAATCTATTGCCTAATTGGGGGCAGGCTTGCAATTAGACTGTTATTCTCGCCTTATGAATAAACATAAAATACCAAATGCTTATCATTGATGAGGTACAAATATTCAACTAATTAAGTTTCCTGGGCGAGGTTCCAGAACTATAAGTAGTCTTCCATACGCTTGTGACAAATTCAGTGATAAGGGGATGTGTGGTTTGGAGATTCAGGCCATTATCTGATCGTGGGGAAAATTGAAGTAGGGAAAGCTGGCCCCCCAAAAGGATCATCTAAGCCAATTTTAGGGGAAAGGGAGGTGGCTGAGAGACATTTCAGCAATAGGGGAGTGACCAGAGAAGCAAAGAGGCCGTCAGAGGGTTCAGAAGTGGATTATCCAGATGGCAGTGGCCAGTAGGAGGAAGTGAGACCTCAGAGAAAGAAATGTGTTTCCCTGGGGGAGAAAGCATACTTGCCCTCCAGATGTCAGCAACCTGGGGCAATATTAGGCTTGTCCCATGCCAGTTACAGATCTCAGTTGGAACTCTTTAGGGAGAGTTGATTTCTCTTCCTGCCAAAAGTAACTTTCTATTAGATCAGGGAGCCTCTGAAGATGATCATTCATTTATTCATTTGTTCATTCATTTGTTTTCTTATTTGCCTAAGTCTGTATCTTTTATGAGTATAAAGAAGATTGAAAAGAGTGGAGGTGAAGAATGTTGGCTGTTGCAAGAACATTCAATTTTAAGAAGAGAAAAGCTTAAGTTGCAGCATTTTACTATCTTTCTATCCGGGAATGGGTCTGAAGTGAAGACCATATATCTTTCTGTCCAACATTTATCGCATAATGGGGAAAGATGAAAATATTGGTCATCAGCAGAATCGTATTTCTCCAGCATTTTACATCACCTGAATCCAACAAGAATTTGTGAGTTTCTGGTGTGCTTTAAGTACAATGATTGGTTATTGGAATGATATAAAGATAAGAAGTCTCGGTCCTCATGGAGCTTACTATCTTCTCGCTGCCCCCACAGTATTAGTAGGAGCAAAGCGCTTCATCAATCTGAGAATGCCATATATACACAAGCTGTTGTTTAGTATATTTTTATTAAAAGTCTCTCTTCTTTTTCCATTATAAAAAGCCAATTCTTCTCCTCTAGTTCTCCATCAGTTCAGAGTTCTGTAAAAGTGGCAGTTCCCCACAACCAGGCTTCCTCAGTAATGTTTAGATAATCAAAGTAAAAATAATCAAGGAATACTCTCCTTCCTCAGCTCTGTGTTTTGGAATTCCACGGTCCCTTTGAACCTCAGTTTCTAGAGGAGATCTTTCCCATTCCTCTCTGTTGTTATTTTTCTTATTTTATTAATTTCTTCCCAGAAATTAATTTGTATTTGCACACAGGCACACATACTCCTTGTACGAACAAATAATAGATCGGATCAGTTGGAGGTAATCACAGAAGGAAGGCACTAGCTTTAATGGGATTGGGAAAGGTTTTCTGTAGAAGGTATCATTTTAGCTTGGACTTGAAAGAGACTGGAGAAGTCAGGAAGCAGAGAGAGGGAGAGAAGGCACTCCAACCCTAGGAGACAGCCAATGAGAAATCCCAGAGCCCAGTGATGGAAGTCTTATCTAAGGAACAGTGAAGAGTGTCTCTCAATGGTGGAGTACATTGAGAGGGAGGACAGAGGTAGAATATATAAGAAGATTGTAAAAGTACTAAGAGGCTGGATTATGGATTGCTTTGAAGGTCACAGAGGATTTTAAATTTAACCCTAGAGGTGGTGGGGAGCCACTGGAAATTATTAAGGGCAGAGGGCTGATATGATCAGAGAGTGATCAGATCATTCAATAACAGGTGAATGGGGGAGAGACTGGAGCTGGGACAGATTGGAGGCAGACCTTCCCATCAGCTATTGCAGTAATCCAAGAGTGGGGTGAGACTATATAAAGCATATAGTCTCTGTAGTCTAATATCAGATGGGTTCAGTTCTCCTCCACAAATTAAGCCCCCTCTCCCCACCCCTTGAAAGACCCCTATTTCACTCTGATAGCAATTGTTCCCAAGTGGTTAAAAGGTCAAAAACAATGGCCAGATTTAGCGTGTAGCATACACACACACACACACACAAAACAGATTTATTTTTGTTGTATGTATGCCTTGGGACATGAGAATTAATTATTGATATGTGTAAATTGAATAATAAATAAAACAAATGCCATTTAAATATGGAAGTAATTTTCTTTAGATTTGGTCTAATCGCTCAGATTTGACCCAGGCACTTCGTAGTTTGAGATGTTAATAATCTCCATATAATTCCATAGGCTTGCTCAAAGGCAGCGAATTCAATTACTTGCGCCATTTTACTTCAAGTATTTAACAGATTCCTGCATAATGCCTCATTTATATCACTTTGCTAGCATAGGAAATAGTCTAAGCTGACTATAAAAAAGGCCTGGGATGCAATAGGACACAAATCTGTCTGAAGACAAGACTATTTCAAGGTTTAAAATACTGATTTTGCTCCGGGAAACTGGGGCTTTGCTATCGAGATGCCAAAAATTAAAGAATGCTGGTAGCATTTATGGTATTTTAGCACTGTAGCAACACCATCATCACTGATAATGATTGACATTTATAAAGCACCTACTGAGTGCCAAACATCCTACTAAGTGCTTTACAAATTTTTTTCACTTGTTACTCGCAAGTTTGTTGTTATTATTATCATTTAGTGAATTGGTTATGTCTGACTTTTTGTGGACTCATTTGTGGTCTCCAAAGATATTGGAGTAGTTTTCCATTTCCTTCTCCAGTTCATTTTTACAGGTGAGGAAACTGAGGCAAACAGAGTTAAATGTCTTGCCCAGAGACACATAGCTAGTGTCTGAAGCTGGATTTGGACTCAGTTTGTCCACTGTGTCACCTGGTGATGCTGATTCTGATGAGAATGGTGATAGAACTAGGTGACTATATAACCAGTAACTAGATGCTGCAGTGAATTAGAGTATCAGATTTGGATTTAGGAAGGCCTGAATTCCTATCTGTCTCAGATACTCATTATTCATAGAATCTGGGAAAGTCCCTGAGCCTCAGTTTCTTCATCTATAAAATGAGAACAATAACAACACATACCTTCCCAAAATTAGGTGGCACTTTAGTCTTATATGGTCCCTATTTGCCTCTTTACAACTCTGAATTTGTCTGAAAGTTGATTGGAGAGGATTTTCTTCCCATGGTCATTATTTCAAAATAATACATGACTCAAGTTAAAAAAAATCATAAAGTTTAGGAGATGGAGGGAGTCATAGCATTTCTGGGTCTGTTAGAGTCATCTCATTGACATATAAATCCCCAAACGAAGGTCTTCTGATATTAACGCAATCCCACTTAATCCCTGCTCTTTAAATTTGTAAAATGCTTTATACAAGTGAATCTTTCTCTTCTCTATAACTTGGAGAGGTAGAGATCTATTATCGCTGCTGTTTTATGGAGGCGGAAAGTGAAATTGAAAAAGATTGAAATGATAAATTCTTGAGGTAAGATTTGAATTCAGGCCTTTCCAAACCACATCCCAGCATTCTTTCCACAGCATCACCCAGTGGGCAGAATTAAGTAATAAGCCTAATATTCATATCTATAAGTACTCAAATTTTGAAAAAATCAGGTCTTCAAAATCACACATTAAGTTGTGTGTTTGACTTTAATTCTTGGACAAAATCCTAGAAAACATTATTTATTAGTGGATAGTTTGGCAGGGGGGAAGCGAGAGCACAATTCAGGTCTGGAGATTATTGTTATTCATCCTTCATTCTCGGAGGACCAATGATATCATGAGGTGATGTGCAAGCCTGGGAGACGGGCTAGACCAAGGCAGGGAGGTGAGAAATGGAATATCATGTGCAGAGAACAGTTGAGCGGAAGAATGGAGTTGAGGATGGCTCAATGGTCTTACTGTCCCAAAGACCCCAACCAGTGAGGTGCCCTTTGCCCAACAAAGAGCATAGAGAAGTCACAGGAAGACATGGCCATGTCACGGACCCCTTTGTCAGCCTGATGAAGCTCAGAATAATTCTCTTCAGAATAATTTTCTGAAATGCATAAAATAAAAGTATTACAAAAGAAATCAATTTTATTGAAATACAGTTTATAAAATACACCATCAATTTCAATTTAAGACACCCCCATGCCCTTGTTTATTCTTCTTTTGTCTTCTATCCCGTTCCCCCTTGCTACGGGAGGTTTTCAAACAGAAGTCGGATGGGTTCGACTGAGAGTCCTTCTGAATTTCTGAAATTCTGAGATTCTTATGTCTCGCCTTCTGCATTTCCCACTTTGTCTCATTGGAGACCTGCTCAAAGGGAAACATAACCCGGTGGATTCTTTCACTTTGCCTGCAATATGAACAAGCATAAAACGGAGATATGTTAGGACAAATTTAAAGAGAAGGATCCATTCGTCTAGGGGGAAATTAAACTAAATCCTAAAAGTCCCACTCATGACACAATTAACCCAGATATTCCTTCGTTCCAGTGACTAAGAGTTTGATCTCAGAAAATGGAGTAAAATCCCTCTGGAGGAAGTGACTCCATCTGAATTTTCCAACATAAAGAAGTTGCACAATCTGGTCTAGGACAAATCAAAATAGCTCCTGAAGGTAGATCGGTACAACATGTACCTGGAATCAGGAAGGGATCAGCAGTATGATGGGCAAGTCAGTTACATTGCAGTCTGCCTCAGTTTCCTCATTACAAAATGGGAATAACGAGAGCATCTACTTCTAGGGTTGTTGTGAAGGTGAAATGCAATAATATTTGCAAAGCATTTTGCAAACCTTGAAATGATATATACATGCTAGAGCCACGACTACTAATAATGGAAGTAAATCCATTAGAATTTAAGAGCTTAACAACAGAGATACAAACACAAACCAAAGAGAAGGAAGGAAATGATTCAATCTACCACTACAAAGGACTTACCTCATCCAGAGGATTTCCATGAGCTAAATATACCAGGAAGTGTTCGCTTTGATTTCGGATAGCATGAAATCAAAAACTTAAGAAGTAAATTTTTGAGGGACAGATAATATCCATTCTGTAATTTGGTAACTTTGCTACAGAAGCAGCTCGATTTCCTTCCTGCTTCCTGGGCTGGCTTTTGACCTATTCATCAAAAAATGCACGGACCCTGAAAGATGTCGGCCGAGAGCTGAGAGCCGGGGGCTTCTGTGTGAATCCTGCCCCGGCCCTCAGCAGCTGTGTGACTCGGAATATGTCATTTAACTGCCATCGGCCCAAGTTTCCTTAGCTAAAAAATAGTTCTATCTAGAGCACTTTCCCCCCAGGGTATGAACATCAAATGAGAGAACGCTTTGCAAACCTGAAAACTGTCGTTTATTCAGAATTGTAAGGTTTGCAATGGGTTTTACATCTATTACTTCTAAAAACATTACATACATTTTACATGGATGATAATTTGCGGAAGAAGATAATGATGTGACAAAGGTCCCTCTGGATGGGCAGGATAAAGGGAACATCCACATTCACATCACAAATCCATTTGAATATTAATAATAATAATAATAATAATCCAATGGATCTCTATTCTCACTGTGGACATTCCTTCCATTAATTATCATCATAATAACAGTAATAATTTCTAGGAAAGTGCTTCCAGACATGGGGAGGTGCCCTCAGGCACAGAGACCATATTGTTATTCAATAAAGCATTTCTAGGGCTGACCCAAGAGATACCAGAAAATGAAGGGAGCCAAAGAGACCTGATGTCGGGGTCAGTGGGGTCAGGAGCACCAAATAAATGGAGCTTGACCTCAAGACTGGCTTCTGAGTGAGCTGCCAGCTTCTTGCCTCTAGAGGAGCCGATGGTTTTTCAAAGTTTCTCCCCCATAATAATTTCATCCCGGCCTGTATCAGAGCTTTGTTTCTGGATCACAAAAAGGGAGAATCACAATATTTCATCTCAGAAAGAGGCCTCGGTGGCCACGGAGTCTGACCATACCTGAAAAAGAAATTCCTGTACCTCACCGGATCCGACAAGCGACCCTGGAACTTGACAACTTCCAATAAGGGAGAACACACAGTTTGTGGAGGCGAGCGGTCCCCTTACAGACAGCTCTAATTTGTAGGAAGTTTTTTTTTTCCATTGCTGAGGCTCCGTTCCTTTCTGTCCCATTTCTACTCATTGTTCCTGGCTCTGCCTTTTGGGGCCAAATACAAGAGACCCATCTCCCCTCCACAAATACTTGGAGATGGCTATTATGTCCCCTCTGAGTCTTCTCTTCTCCAGGATAGATATGCCCGGTTCTAAGAACTCTAGGACTGTGAGAGGTCTCAGATCTGGATCTAGTCGAAGAAAATCTGTCATTTTACAGATGAGTAAACTGAGTCCTAGAGAGACTGACAACTTTCCCAAAAAGAACACATAGGAGAACTGGAGTTTGAAGCCAGGCTGCCTCGCTCCAAACCCAGACCACAAATCCCTTCACCCCACCCCCACATCGCACAGACTCACCTCGCTATCCCGATTACTTTCCTCTCGGTGCCCTTCATCTTATCAATGACCTTCCTAAAATGTGATGCTCGGATTGAGTGAGATGATGCACGTAAAACCCACTGCAAACCATGAAATATGGCATCAGGGTGGCTGGTACTATCATTATGGGGGGAAGGCTCCAAATGGACCAGAACATGGGAGAAAGCAAAATGATGGAGAGGGAAGTCAGTAAAGTTATTGCCCCGCTTCCAGCCTGCCTCCCAATCTCTCCCCTCATATTCTTTAGGTTCGTGGTTTTACATGGACGCCTATCGTGGCCCAATGCCTCCAGAGGTGAGCCACTGCATACTGATTTGGCCAGCTTTGCCAGGAGTCTTGTGGGATTCGTATTTGCCATCACGCCCATGGTGGAGTCTCTCTACTCTCAAACTCTGGTCCTAGAGCCACGAAAATCTGAGTTCAAATCCAGACTCAGAAACTCACTAACTGGGTGATCAAAAGCAAGTCATGGAGCCTCTGAATACCTCAGTCTCCTCTTCTGTAAAATGGGGATAATAGTAATGTTTTCCTCTTAGGGTTGTTAGGAAGAACAGATGAGTTAACATAAGTAAAGTGCTTTGTAAAGTTTAAAACACTATAAGCAGACTAGTTTTCATTATAACTATGATCCAGCATGCTGTTTAATAGTGTGCCGTGAGCAAAAAAGAGTTTGAGAACCACTGGGATCATTATTTATCAGGTTTGAGAACTATCCCTTCATCAATACAAAACACCAACCATTCTGTGGGGCACCTAAAGTCCTGCCCGAGCCGGATCCCACCCACCTTTATGGACTCATCACAAATCACTCCCTTTCATGCACTCTCAGGGTCAGCCAGACCAGCCTCCTTGCTCTTCTCTGCATACTACACTTTATCTCTGCTCTCCTTGTCTTTGTAAGTGGATCCCTGTTCTGGGAATGCTTTTTCTCCTTGGGTCAGCCTGGGAAATACACACACACACACACACACACACACACACAAGTGTGTGTATGCATGAATGTGAATGTGTATGAGAGTGAGTGTATGTGCATGAATAAGTATGTGTGAGTGTGAGTGTATGTGTGTATCTGTGCGCATGAATGAGGGCGCGTGTATGTGAATATGCATGAGTATTTGTGTGCGTGAACATGTGTGTATGGAGAAGTGTGCAAGAATATGTGTGTGCAGAGTATTGTGAGTGTGTACAAAATGAATGTTCATGAGTATGTGTGTGAGTACACACAAATGTGAGTGTGTATATGTAAGTGACTATGCATGAGTGTGTGTGAATGAGTGTGCATGAATATGTGTGTGTGCATGAGTGTGTGTGAGTGTATGAGTATGAATGTGTGTGTTGCATGAATGAGTGTGCATAAGTGTGCAGAGTGTATGTGCTTGAATGAGTGTGCATGAGTGTGTGTATGTGTATACATGAATGAGGGTGCATGTATGTGAATATGCATGGGTATTTGTGTGTGTATGAGTGGAAGTGTGAGCATGTGTGTATGAAGAAGTGTGCAAGAGTATGTGTGCAGAGTTTTGTGAGTGTGTGTGCAAAACTGAATTGCATGAGTGTATGTGTGAGTACACACAAGTGTAAATGTGTACATGTGTGTGTATTGAGTGACTGCATAAGTGTGTGTCTGAATGAGTTCATGAATGTTCATGAGTGTGAGTGTGTATCAGTAAGTATGTGCATAATGAGTGTGCATAAGTATGCATGAGTATATGTGTGCATGAGTGTGTGTGAGTGACATGCATGAGTGTGAGCATGTATGAGAGTGTGTATGAATGAGTGTACATAAGAGTGCACGAGTATGTGTATGAATGTGTGTGCACAAGTCTATGTGTGAGTATATGAGGGTGCATGAAGGAGGGTGCATGTATGTGAATATGCATGAGTATTTGTGTGAATGTGAATGTGTATATATGGATAAGTGTGCAAGAGTATGTGTGTGCAGAGTATTGTGAGTGTGTGTGCAAAAATGAATGTGCATGAGTTTGTGTTAGTACACACAAGTGTGAGTGTGTATATGTGTGTGAGAATATGGGAGTGACTATGCCTGAGTGTGTGTGCTTGAATAAGTGTGCATGAGTATGCGTGTGTGCATGAACAAGTGTTCATGAGTGTGCATGAGTGTATAAGTGTGATTGTATATGAGAAAGCATGTGTGAATGAGTGTGCATAAGCTTGTGCATGAATGAGCATCCATGTGTGTGAGAGTGCATGCATGAGTGTGTATAAGTGTGTGCATGAATAAAGTGTGAATGAGTGTAAGTGTATATGTGTATGATGAAGTGCATGTATGTGAATATGCACGACTATTTGTGTGTGTGCATGAATGAGTGTGCACGAGTGGGTGTGACTGTGCAGGAGTGTGTGTGTGTGCAGGAGTGAGCATGCACGAGTGTGTGAGTGTGTGCACAAGTGTATATGTGAGTGAACACTCAAGAGGGCTGAGACGATCGAGGGCGCCTGGGTCCCCGATCTCTCCCACACAGCGCGGTCCCCCCACAAAAGCCGCCTCCGCCTGAGTCTCGCTTCCCTCTCCCGGGCGCACCCCGTCTGACAGAGCCGCTGAGCAGCGGAGCATCTGCCCCGTTCCGGGGGGAGCCCCTCGGCCCATCCCCGGTGCCCGGAGGGGACGGTGGCCACGCGTCCGGCCCCCGCGGCTCTGGAACGCGGGCTCCCAGTCTCCTTCCATCTCTGCGCCCCGAGCGGGCGTTGTCCGGAGACGAGGGCCGCGCGGGTCACGTTGGCTGCAGGCCGCTGAAACGCAGCGCTCTCAAATTCGATCAAATGATAGGAACGGGTTGAAACGGGTCCTTTTGGGCACTTCGGGGGCTGCCCAGCGGGTCTCCGGCCCGGGGCCGCCGCAGCGGGAAGACGCCTTGTATCCTGGGCGGCAGAGAAAGCCCCCGACGGCCTAATTACCTCTCCCTGCGTCGGGGCTCACTGTCACAGGACTCCCCTTCTCTCCCCAGAGTGAGCTGTGCGTTTTTGCTGGGATGAAGGGCTGGGGAGGGAAGCCCTGGGATCTGTGGAAAGATCAATTTTTCTTTTCAACGCCTTCATGATTTTTTAAAAAGATATTATTTGATCTACAGACGAGGGGATTGTAACAGTCTAAACAGATGAAAATTCAGTAAACATTCCATTTAACCCAAGTGACAGAACGGCCTTGTTTGGGGCCGCCAAGGGCGGGAAGCACAGAATGGGGTCCTGGGCCCGGCACCCAACGCCTGCATTCACTCGCGTGCATCACCGGAAGCTGGGAAACCTTCAGAAGGCAAGGTGCTGTCTCCAAGGGAGCCATGGAGGGAGCGGGCCCTTTCTGGTTCTCCCTGGTGGGTGGAGAGATTTGGGCTGGGAAGAAGCTTTGACCTAAGGTTTTTGAGCGAATTCATGTAGGAGCTCTGGGAGCAGAGCCTAAGTTTTAGGGGTCCCTGGCTGGACTCTGGGCTCACACAACACAGACTGCAATGAGTGCTTGATTTGGGGAAGGGCTTCTCCACTCTTCCAAGTATTATGGGGGATAGAAAAGGACGGGCACCAGGAAATCATCTAGAAGGGATCACAGAGCTGTCCTGTGGGCAGGAGATGTTTGGATTCCAGTCTCCATTCTGATACCAGATGGCTACCTGAGCCTGGTAATAACAGTGGATGCAGTTCCTTATTCTTCATCTACTCTCTCTCTTCTCTTCTCTTCTCTTCTCTTCTCTTCTCTTCTCTTCTTTTCTCTTCTCTTCTCTTCTCTTCTCTTCTCTTCTCTTTCTTCTCTTCTCTTCTCTTCTCTCTCTTCTCTCTCTCTCTCTCTCCTCTCCTCTCCTCTCCTCTCCTCTCCTCTCCTCTCCTCTCCTCCTCTCCTCTCCTCTCCTCTCCTCTCCTCTCCTCTCCTCTCCTCTCCTCTCCTCTCCTCTCCTCTCCTCTCCTCTCCTCTCCTCTCCTCTCCTCTTCTCTTCTCTCTCTCTCTCTCTCTCTCTCTCTCTCTCCTCTCTCTCTCTCTCTCTCTCTCTCTCTCTCTCTATATATATATATATAATATATATATAATATATATATATATGTATGTATGTATGTGCTTGCAGTAACTTACCTCACTCTGAGACATTTTAAAGAAAGGGCTTTGTGAATTTTAAAACTCTACAAAAATCTGAGCTATCATGGCCTTCCTGGGCCCTACATATCAGCTAGTCCCCCCCTTTCTTTACCCTTCCCTCAATAAAATAGACACTTTTGAGGACAGACCATGCATCGTTTTGGGGCCCTTGTAACCCATGTCTAGCACAGTGCCTGGTACAAAGGGGCTTAAAAATGCTTGTTGAGTGATTGCTAGTCCAACCCATTCATTTTACACATGAGAACACCGGGGTCCAGAGGTATTACAGTGGTTTGTCCAAAGACACGAGGTGGGAAAGGGCAGAGCTGATTCTAACTCAGGTGTCCTGATTCCAGATTTACTATTAACGTGACGTTATCTCAGTTTCCTCATCCTCATTTGTAAAATGCAATACTGGGACTAGAGTCCCTTCCTATAAATCTATTTATAGAGATGTTTAATAGAAATAAAAACTTTTTTGCTGTCATTTGGAGGAGAAAAATGAATCATTTGGAAACTCTGAAAATTATCTTCAAATTAATGTACTCAAACACATTTTAGTCACATCTTTTATATTAACATCACATTTGTTTCCAAATAGACACTTTTCATCCTCTACCAGAGAGGTTTTTCTTATCAGAAACAAACAACGATGAAGAAGAAAACCGGGTATTTAACAGTGTGATTGCAGAAACAGCATCCACACCCACAGTCTCCTGCCTCTCTGATCCAAAGCAAGAGATGCATTCTCTCCCATCTTCTCTGAGAACCAAGGTCATCTAGATGAAACAGCAGCACCCATCTTGTGGCTGGTGGGTAGAGACAGCGAAAGACACCAGGAAAAGACAGAAAGCTCTCGCCTGGTAAAGCAGAACATGCTCTTTCCAGGTTTAAGGGGCTTGGAGCAAAATAATGATCAACTCCAGCCCTGAGAGATCTTAGGGACAAGCAGATGCACAAAATACTGCTCCCTCCTGAGAGAACACAGGGATATCCATTCCAGTGCAGAGGAAAGAAAAGGAGGCTCCCATCTTTGGAGTAAGGCCCATCCTTCTTGTGTATGTAGATTGAGGTTTGTAACTACAATAAATTTTCTAAGAATCTCTTTTAGGGAACTTCAAATTTCAATTTTTGAATTGCAATCGCTCCATCTAGTGGTCCCTCACAGACATGGCGTTGTCCCTTACAACTTTCTCCTTCTAGTTGAAAAAAAAAAATACTTAGTGCCAGGAATAATTACTAAAACACTTAGGATTTTTTTCCCTAAATGACTAATGCCTGCATTAGTCAAAGTAAGCTATTGAAAATTTAACTTCCAGCAGGCACACTTGGCAGGGGCTTCCAAGAAATAAACGTCTCTGAGCTTTGGCCATTGAAACGGCCTTTTCCACAGCTGAAATGAATTTCTCTGATTCATTCCCATCTACAGTTGAGTCAGCCCAATGAATTACTTGAGGAAGGCACTTCTGGAAGGAGCGAAGTCATCAGAAGACTTGGGGAAAATAGAAAAAAATGAACAATATGTTTGGTTGTGGAGGAAAAAAAAAGGATCACAATCTTCTTAATGATTTTGTCGCTTCTGAGGGAGGGGAATGAAAGTCAGATTCAAGTCATCAGAAATTTATTAAGCACCTACTATGTGCCAGGTACTGTGCCTGAGATACCAAAAAAAAAAAAAAAAGACAAAGACAACTTCTGCTCCTTAGAAGTTTACAATCTAATGCGGGACATCATATTTATGACCAATTACTTTGGAAAGAAAAACACGAATGTCCAGGTAACAGGAGGTGTAGGGGGAAAGCATTGAACTGGAAAGTCATAGACCTCAGTGCATTTTCTTGGTCTATGGTACATTAGTTATAATAGCAATCTGTTTCAAGGACCAGAAAATGGTGGTAGGGAGTGGGGGTGAGACTTGGGTTAGATGATAATAACTGATATTGTTTATTAATTTTTGTTTTCTTCTCCCTCTATTTACAAATGTGGTGAGCTCTCCTCTGATTTTCTGTAATTTGAAGTGCCTGGAATGCTCTTCCTGCTCATCTCCTGCCTTCCTTGGCTGCCTCCAAATCTCAGCTGGAATCCCACCGCCTACTTTTGAGATGATCTAAACCTAGCCCCTATATTTCTTGTTCAGACACAATTATTTATATGTTTTCTCCCCCAATAGACTCTATGCTTCTTGAAATCAGGGGTTATTTTTTGTTTATTCTATGTTTCAGTCCTTAGCACAATGCCTGAAACATATTAGAGACTTAAAACATGCTATTTGACTTGAAATAAAATATATCAATAAGATACCTTTTAAAATAAGATACAAGATCCTTGGCAAAAGAGGTATACGATGTCTGGCAATGGTAACTTAACAAATGATTGCTGCTTGATTGATAGTCCTTATAACAGGGAGCAAAAATTTGAATTTGCATGCTGTGGTGGAAATGGTAAGGAGAGAATCAATGAGATATTGAGAGAGTATAATTAACAAGACTTCATGATTGGTTTGATATTGATGACAGTAATAATAATGATCGTATCGATTATATGTCTCATGGTTCCCAAAGTTCTTTATTCATAATAACTCTGTGAGATAGGTTATTGTTTTTCTTCAATCATTAAATTGTGTCTGTCTCTTTGTGACTCCATGGATCACAGCAAGCCAAACCTTTCTATCGTCTATCCTCCACTACTTCTCGAAGTCTGTCCAAGCTCATGGTCATTGCTTCCATGACTCCATCTATCCATCTCATCCTCTGCCATTTCCTTCTCCTTTTGCATCTATCTTTCTCAACATCAGGGTCTTTTTAGTGAGTCTCGTCTCCTCATTATGTAGCCAAAGTATTTAAGCTTTAGCTTCAGGATTTTATCTTCCATGAATAAAATGAATTAATTTCTTTAACTATTGACTGATTTGACCTTCTTGTCCAAGTGACAAAAGTCTTCCACAGCACCATGATTCAAAAGCATCATTTCTGCCACTCTCAGCTTTTCTTATAATTCAATTCTCACAGCCATATATTGCTAATGGAAAAACCATAGCTTTGATTATATGGATCTTTGTTGGCAAGATGAAGTTTCTGCTTCTTAACATGCTGTCCAGATTCTCCATAACTTTCTATCCGAGGAGCAAGTGTCATTTAACGTCATGGCTTGCACTCACCATGCAGTGTAATTTGAGTCCACGAATACAAAATCTGACACTGCTTCCATTTCTTCTTCCTCTACTTGCCAGGAAGTGATGGGACCAGTTGCCAAGATCTTAGTTTTTTTAATGTTAAAATTCAAGCTAGTTTACACTTTGCTTTTTTACTCTCATCAAGGAACTTTTTAAATCTTCTTTACTTTCTGCCATCAGAGTGATATCTGGATCTAGTTTGTTGATATTTCTCCCAGAAACCTTCATTTCAGCTTTTGATTCTTCTACCCTATCATTTCACATTATGTATTCCACAAATAAATAAAATGACTATATACAGTCATGTCATATTCCTTTTCCAATCTTAAACTAGTTTTATAAGTTCAGTTCTAACTTGCTTCTTGACCTGTTTACAGGTTTCTTGGGAGACAAATAAAATGATCTGGTACTCCCATCTCTTTTTTTGTTGGGATCCACACAAAGATTTTAATGTAGCCAATGAAGCAAAAATAGATGTCTTTTTCTGGAATTTCCTTCCTTTCTCCATAATCCAGCGAATGCTGACAATTTGGTCTCATGTTCCTCTGCCTCTTTGAAAATCAGCCTGTTCGTTTAGGAATTCTCAGTTCATCCTACTGAAGACTAGCTTGCAATATCTTAAGCATAAAATATCTATCCCCATATTTGTGAGGAGAAAATTGAGTCTCAGAGAGAGGAGACTTGTCCAAGGCACTCAAGTAGAAAATGATGGTGGAACTAGGATTCCAACTTAAGTCTTATATAAGTTTGAGAAGGGAAAAGAACCAAAGAGGACTCAAAGACTGGGAAACTGAGTAACTGGTGCTATGAGCAAAGAAGAGGAGCAGGATTCAGAAATAGAATCATACACTTGATTGGGCATCTGCTGATCTTCAGAATCTGGGAAGACATTCATTAAATAAAGCATCTTCAAAGCTCCATGGGAAATGTGACCTCACCAATGTGGGTATGTCTGTGTCTTTCAGTTCAGATCACAACTCATCCACACCTGCCCTGCTAGCCATGCTTTTCCAGAGATTCTCGGCAGAAAATTTTCTGCAGTGTGTTGAGAGACCTTCCTCTAGGTCTTTTCACTTTCTGTGGACTAATGTAGTAGCACTTGGCCATCCATCTGTCATCCTTAGCTTTTATCTGAAGAATGGTCCATCTCTTTTTTTAGTCTGCCATCTCCTTGGCTCTACCCCCTTTGCCACTTTCTGTAAATAGTCTTGGTTTATCATTGGACATATTCTGTATGGACGGGCACACGCCCTACATATCTCCATTGTCCTGACAATTTTCATTCAGTTTTGAAGATTGTGATATTCCGAGACTGGCACAAAGCTCAATATTAGGACATTTGCACTGTGAA
Organism: Antechinus flavipes; assembly: GCF_016432865.1. Lineage (NCBI taxonomy): Eukaryota > Metazoa > Chordata > Mammalia > Dasyuromorphia > Dasyuridae > Antechinus > Antechinus flavipes. The sequence continues at coordinate 16,096,155 of NC_067400.1, read as the reverse complement.
AACTCACTTTTATATGTAAGAGTAGTTTGATATCCTTAAAAGTCCCATACAATTTCCCAAATGTCCACTCTCTTCCTCTCCCATTCAGTGCTGAGCTTATCTCATGGTCTCTGTGCAGTGTCCATCCCAGATACATATCCTAGCATACTGCCTTAAAATGGAGGGTCATTTGCCGGTGTGCCATGTCCAGTAGAAATGCAATCTGGAGCCCAGGAGGCAAGAGCTAATAATGTGCAGAGGGAGCAGATAGAGATGATAGTCATAGAAATGTATGAGATCAGTAAGGAAGAGAACACAGAGGAAGATAAATGATGGAGGATAGAGTAAGCAGGTCTGTAATCGTAGGAGGGCTTATTTTCAACACAACTTAAATTTCAACATTTGGTCAAGTGCCATGAGGCGTGTCTGTGATCCCAGCTACCAGAGAAGCTCCTCCCAAGAGCTGGTCTAGGCAATGCTCATAACAGAGAAGGGGAGAACCCCAACTGGAGCGCCTTGTAAAATGGCAGTGGAAGCTCCGGATAGGAAGTGTGCAGTGGGATAGTTGGTACAAAGATGGCAAAAGCAGAATGATGTGGACCTACCCAGATTTCCCCAGCTAGAGGCAGCGAGGAGGAGTAGACTATGCATTAGACTGGTTTGGAAGAAAGAAAGAATGAGTTTGAATCTGTCCTCAGATTTTTCCTGACTATGATAGCCTGAACATGTCCACTCACCTTTCTCATTTTCTTTCTCTATAAAATGGAGATGATAACACCTTTCTCCTAGGGTTGCTGTGTAGATTGTATGAGAGCATCTATATAAAGTGCTTCACAAACCTTTCAAGTGCTATAGAAATGCTTTTATTATTAACACACATACTAAAACTCCAAGCAGTGGAGCTCCTGAATCCTAGCTCACAAAGTGGAGAGGATGACAATCTGCCTCTCTAAAAAGCCCCCTTGTTCCCCAAAAGTGAGATCTGAGAAATTACCAATATCAGAACAGGTGAATTTTCCAACCTGTTCTCTCTCTTTCTCTTTCAAGGATGTCTTCATAGAATAAGGAGGGAGCTGTCACCAGCATCCATTTAATTATTTTTCTGGGAAAAAAAGCAGCTGATGCTATTTCTTCTTCTGAAAGTAAATGTCTTATACCACTCAAAAAAGCCTCTGGAGATCCTGGCTCATGGAAATCACATGTATGATGTAGTATTAATAATAACTTCTATAGCATGTTAAGGAATTAGAAAGAGATAGAGATAGAGGCAGAGACAGAGAAAGAGACACAGTCAGACACAGAGATAATTATAGAGACAGAGAGACAGAGGCAGAAACATCTGTCTCAGATGGAGAGAAAAGATATAGAGATAGAAAGACAAAGATAGATGGAGAGAGATAGCGATAGAGAGACAGAGATAAAGGGAGGAAGAAGAGAGAATCACAAAGAGATTATTGGCTTCAAATTCCTTGGAGGAGGATGGTTTGTCGTTCTGCTCTTAAATGTGATCACTATCATCTTTACATTGGGTGCTTTAATCAAATCCTCTGATATCTCTATTCTGTTGCTCATCCCCTTGTCATCTTTTATTAAGGCTGCCATGGAATTAGGTAATTGCGTTCTCTCTTCCCCAGCTCTCATGTTGCAAGCTTTCTTGGAAGGCTGAGCTCATGGCTCTTGCTTCATTAATATAAGAGTGATTTTCTGAACTCATAAATACTTGACACATCCCTACTTCATCCCCATATGGGATCAAATGACTTAATGGTCACTTGCAGAATTTGGTTCTGAATCATGTTAGAAACTCCGTATTTTAGTTTTTGAGGATGTTTCCCCAAAATAACTACAGCAAATCCCCTAATTCAATTCAGCACTTATGAAGTGCCCACTATGGGTGAGATACTGGGCCAGTTATTAGAGGATAAAATTGTCTTGATTGGTGAGAAGGCAAATTCCACTATTCTATTCTGTATAGATAGCCCTAGAGCACAAGACCAGACCGTGCTTCCCATCCCATGGGAGCTCTCTCCTGTGGCCATCTTGCCATCTGCCCTTTCACAGATGCCCCATTTGTCTGTCCAACCCTTAACTCTGGCCTCAGGAACCAAATCAATTCTAGCTACCCCATTACCAGTGTTTCTAGAAAAAGACATGTAAATTGACAGCTTTATGCATAAAATCAATGCATTCCTGTAACTTCTCTACCTGACCATCCCTCCTCTATGTTATCTCCTCACCCTGTTCCATCATTATATAGATTCCTTGAGGAGAAGGACTCTCCTTTTTGTCTCTAAAGCATAGTTCAGTGCCTGGCACATAGGAAGCACTTTATAAACATGTTATAATTCAGTCATTAATATAGATATTTTAAATTATAGTCTTGGTCCTTAGGGACTTTACATTCTACTTACAGACATGGTATCCAATATCAGTATACATGACTGAACTCTGCCAGGTTTATCTTCTCCAATGTCAGTTCTTCTGATTCTGATGAACTTTTGGCAAATAGGATCCAATCACAAATGGGGAGGAAGCTGGAGCTGCCCAATAAAGTCCTGAAACCTCGAGCCATCTCCCTCAAGTTCCCCATGGACTCCCTAGCTACCAAAGCTCCTACTCTCTAGTCAGAGTGGCTCCCTAGCTACCTTATTCCACTGGATCCCTCACAGTAAACCCTTCATGTTCAATGGAAGTTGTTGCTTTGAGAGCTTTCAAGGATTTCTACTTTCCCACTCCTCTCTACCCCCATCATAGGAGCACCCATGTCCCTTGGAGCTCATGGAGCCCCTTTTCCTTCTACTCCACTGTAAGAACTTTATGAAAGGCTCCTCCTTCTTGCCTACTGAACCCCCTTTCACTCCTGTCCCCTTACAGAGACCTCAGAAAGTAGGATGAATAATGGCCACACTGGGAAATGCATACTTTTTTCTGTAGATAAGGGTGGGGCTCTTGATACTGGTCTGGGACTGGAGGAGCCATTCCTGTCACTCCCCCTTGGAAATTTAAATGCATTTACCCAAAACAATCATGGGAGCCAGGACGGTGAAGTGGATAAAGATCCTCCCTTGGAGGGAGGCTCTAGGCCAGAGGTGTCAAGTCCACAGGGACCTACAGTTCATTACAGATCCTCATTTTCCAACTGCTGGAATATATCCGTGGCCAGCAGAGCCTTTTAAATGACCCTTCGTGCCATGATAGAACTTCAGAGAATGACTCTGGTGGACAGCAGCTAAGCTTTCTCATGGGTTATTTGGACTTTCGGAGGTTGAAAACCACAATGGCGTGAGGGATCTCGGTCCAAACTGCAAACACTAACAAAAGAACTCTTGGTGTGCGACCTGCATCCAATGTGGCCGTAATGCGAAGCTTGTTGCATGTCATGGTAGAATTTAAGGCTCATCGTGCCATATTTTGGACCAATTTGGGGATTTCATTAGTGTACAGTAGGATCAAGGGATCACAGTTTTAGAACTGGAGAGGGCCATAGATTAGTTATATCTATAACTAATAATAACTAATAATAAATAACGGTTAGTCTATAATCCCCTCATTTTATTGATAAAGAAACTGGGGCTCAAGGTCATACAAGTCATTGTGTCAGGAGTGAATTCTGAGACCGAATCCTCTGGCTGGAAGCGGCAAATGATTGTTAACTGCATAAACAAATAACTCAGAACCTTACCAAGACCGCCAAGACGTTAACTTTGATGAAAGAGATTGGACCCTCACTGTGCTCTTTTCCTCTCTCTTGCCAAACCAACAAATTTCCGAACCAGCTCCATGCAGATCGTTGAGAGTGGTACTGCCAGACCACTCACGATGATTAATCAGATGTCAGGTTGATGTAATAAGAAGTACTAGATGGCAAAAATTTTCAGTAATCCGTGGAAGATTCAAAGCTGAAAAGCCTCTTCCCCATTACCAGCCTCCTGAGCAATCTCAGCTTCTATCAATAAGTAAAAGTTAACAAAATCATCTCGGGAGCTTCCCCAGCTCCCAGGGTAACAAAGGCAGCCAAGGATGTAATTAGGAGTCTTAATAGACTGGACTTTTGGATTCCATTAAGCTATCAAGTAGAAAGCAGGAGCCCATTAGAGTTCAAGCAGGGGCTATTTGAAGAAGAGTGGGCAGGCGTGTCCTAGGATAGTAAGTAGGTAGCTAGGTAGACAGATAGATAGATAGATAGATAGATGATAGGTAGATATATTGATGGATGGAAGGAGAGAGGGATGGAGGGAGGGAGGAAGGAAGGGATAGATAGACAGATAGATGATGAAGGAAGGATGAATGGATAGATAGACAGAGGGAAAGATGGATAGATAGATAGAAAGATGAATAGATGGATGGATAGATGGATTGATGAATGGATAGATGGATGATAGGTAAATATATCAATGGATAGATGGAAGGAGGGAGGGATGGAAGGATGGAGGGAGGAAAAGGGGATAGATAGACCGACAGATAGATGATGGAGGGAGGGAGGGAGAAGAGAGAGGAAGAGAGAGAGAGATAGAGGAAGGGAAGGAGGAAGAGAGGGAAGGAAGGAAGGATGGATAGATAGATAGATGAATAGATACAGTTAGATGAATGGATGGGTGGATGGATAGATAGATAAATAGACAGGTGCTTTTATGAACCCTGGACAAGTCACTTAGCCTCTGTCTGCATCTATGCTTTGTAAACCTTAAAGTGCTCCATAAATGACATTTAGCTACCAATGGAGCTTGCATTAGACTTCAAGGTGAAGGATTCTTAGGGTTAAGTGACTTAGTCAAGTTTACATCACCAGAATGTAGAAAAGACAAGATTTGAATCCCCATCATCCTGCCCTGCTGGTCAGATCTTGTTCACTGTTCTATGCTGCCTATTATTGTTGTTGTTGTTGTTGTCCCAGATGTGTGTATATCAGAGATGCACATTCTTTAAGGGGTTGTCCAAGCCCATGGCACGATGGGTAAGGCTGAGTCAGGAGGGGATTCTCCTCACCTAG
>NC_067400.1:16031186-16086186 GCF_016432865.1 Antechinus flavipes | reverse complement strand
TAAGCAAAATATCAACAATCTTCTCAGCTTAGGGAGCTCCTAGCATGGGAACCTCCTCACCCAAGTCAGATGGTTCCCAGATATGACTTACTGTCAGAATACATAAAGTTTGAATGACTTGATGGGCTCATGGGAGCCGAGGGGACTTTACTAGGTATCTGATTCGACCCCTCATATTATAGATGAGGAAACTGAGACCCAGAGTATGTTCACACCTCATGCTATTATTAAACAAGAGATTCGTGTTCAGATGTGAGTGGGATTGAAAAGTCTCCTTTCCAATTCTGAGATTCAGAGAAATCAACCATTAAACTAGACAAACCAGGTAAATGGAACATGGTGTGAAAGCCAGACGTAACCTTAGAAACAAGCTTTCCCGTTCATTTCACTAAAGAATGAAACTGCAGCCAGAGAGAGGAGACTAGTCCAAAATCACGGACCAGGAGCAGAATGGGAATGAGAAGAGATGCTAAATCTGAAGTCCGGTCCTTTCTTGTTTCCTCATTGGCTAAGTGCCTAGGCTAGGGCCTAAAGGATGTAAGACATTAAATCTAAAAATATTGACTCCTTCTCTCCTTGAGTTAAATAGATTCTCTGTATATCTTGTATGTACCTATTTACATACATGTTGGCTCCCCAATGAGAGTGTAAAGCTTTTGAAGTTTTGAATTTTATTTTTTGCTTTTTTCTTTGTCTCCTTGGGGTTTCGCTTAGAATCATCTCAGCAGGTGTTTATTAAATTATTGTATAGTTGATTGATTGATGCACTCTGTCTCTGCCTCCTATATGCATTTTCTTTTGCTTTCATGGGAATTTGGACTGGGAAGAGGTTGAGGAGACAGAGCTACGAGAGCCCATGAACCAATCTCCATGAATTAATCCAATCACACTCTCTGGTCCCTCAACCCTTCTAAATTGCAGTTTCCTCCTCTGGAAAGTGAAGCGATTGGAATGATTTTCCTCTAAAATCACTTCCAGCTCAAAATCCATGAGCCTTTCTTTATCTTGGGATTTTTTCCAGCAGTGGACAACATTTAATTTTGCTTGAGAGAGCTAGAAAGATAGAAATTTAACAAGGTTCCACACAAATGTGGAAATTTCTAGATCAGCAATAATCATACATAAACTCATTAATGACTCCTATAAATTGTGAATATCATTCTTAGTAGCACCTCCCAGAGCGCAGGACATGACAACATTTAGGATGGGGAGTGCCATGGATGATCTCCCTTGGGCTCAGGTGGACCCATCTTTGGAGGTCTGCAACTAGGGGCTTCTTCAAAGAAGAAACCAATTTGGAATTAAATAAATCCCATCTTATGAATGACATTTCTCAGTTTGGGCAAAGAACTCCTTGGGGCCCACCTATAACAACAGGATTGGTTGGTAGGAGGGGACCAGCTTCTTTTTTTAAGAACAGGTCTATTGAAATCAAGGAAATCTACTCCTTTGAATAAAAGATTCATTTTCTCAACTGAGAAATCTGACTCAGGGCCCACTTTACTGAGACTTTCTTGTTTTGGTTGAATTTAAATGGGGGGATCCTTGAAGAGAGTTGTTCTACCTTCATTACAAATAGCTAGATGGTCCCTTGGTTATCCATTGTAACACTGACATTACTGGGGACGGCTAAGCAGGCAGAAGCCCAACAATACTCCTAAACTTGCATTAAGCAGCAGACTCATTTGCAAATGTCCTGCTTACTTCAACGTGGGTTTATTTTCCATATTATTTGTCCTGAAGCTTCCTGTCATCTTTCTCTGACAGCGTTAAAACGGTTGGGTGAGAGAGACTCAAGGAACTCCAATTGAAAGGAAAATCCAACAGTCATTTCTATAATGAGGCCTCCAAATAAAGTATCGGTTTCTGGTAATGGAATAGGATGGAGAATTCTAGGAAATCTGACGATGGCTTTTTAAAAAATCCCAGAATTCACCTGCCAGTTTTAGTGACAGTTATTATTTTTATATTTCTACAAAAGCAAAACAGATGAGGGAAGCAACAGGAAGCATGAATTTATTGTTACATTTGTCAACAGTTGGTGGGGCCAAAAAAAAAAAAATTCAACCAAAGATGCAATGATTTGATCGCCAAATCATTACAGGGCACCAGATGAGGTAATTACCAATTATTACAGCACCCCCTGCACAGGCCCTGTCATTAAGAGACTGTTGGAGCTTCTTCCTTAACTTGCCGTCTTTGGAAAATTCCAACTGACTAAGCTAAGACACTCTAGTTGTGAACAAGTCCTTTTATCTCTTTATAAATAAATCAGAGCGCAACTCTTGATCCAGATCGCATGCACAGAATACTTGGGAACTTGAGGGGCTGGAATCAAGTAGATTTTGCTTCTGATGAAATATTTACCTAAAATCAGATGGAGCGTGAATTCCAAATTAGAAATATGCTGATAAAAATCATGACAATTTAGTAACTTTAAATGATGCATTTTCAAATTCCAAAATAAAACAAATCTGCTGTGTTCTTCTGCTTTTTTTCCATGCCCTCTTCTGCCAAGGCCTTGCTGAGCTGTGATGACCATGTTTTTAAAACGTGTCAGGAGCCAGACATTCCAAAAAAGTAAATTCAATCCAGTTCAACAATCAATCACCAAGTAGACCTCCTATGTACCAGGTACTGCACTATAACCTGGGAAGACTAAGCAAAAAAAAATAATAATAATAATAACAAATTCAACAGCCCCAACTAATGGATTGTCTTCACTTTCCTACCCAGAAGAATATGAACTCCTTGAAGGGTTTCATTTTGCCTGAAACATAGTAAATCCATAAAAACACTTGCTGATTGACTGATTGACTACAAGGCATTAATAGAGTATCCAGGACCTGACACATAGTAGGCACTTCATAAATGTTTATTGATTGATTGATTCCAAAGAGAGAGAAAATGTGCATTTTGATGAGTGAAGATGATGTTATTTTATAGAAATCACGGTCCTTGCGGCTGCTGGCCAGTCCCTCTCTGTCTGTATCACTCCAGCCTAACTCTGTGTCCTGTTGTCCTAAAGCTCTTACTTTGCCAACCAATAGCTAAATGGGTTCTTGATAATTGTATTAAAAGTGAACTTCTCACACTTCCTAGCTATGTGACCCTAGGCAAATCACATAACCCCAATTGCCTCAGCAAAAAAAAAAAAATGAACTTCTCTCCCCATGCTTTGGAAAATAATAATAAGGAATAGGTCATCTTTGCAGTTCCATTCTCATTTCCTTGATTTTATTAATTGTGCTGGGGGAGGGGGAGATTGAAAGCAAATAAATGAATCAAGTAAAACATATGAATGCAAAAGAATCACAGAGTGGGCTGTGGTCCATATAACAAAATAAGCTATTTTCTGCCTTTTTGAAAGTGATTTATATTATAACAAACAAAAGAAACCTTTAAACAAAAACAATGAAAATGAAATTATGATTAGAACTGTAAATTCCAAACTACTTATCATTTTTTAAAAATGTGTATGTTTTAAAGCTAGTGAGGGAGGGGATTGGTCTATCTGAAAGAAGCTGGGTTCAAGTCTTCCCTCTAACATACATTGACTATGAGCTCCTGGGTAATCATTAAATCTTTCTGTGCTCAACACAAGTCTCTAAGACTCTGGATAGTCATGGGAGCCCATCTGCTCTGTGGGACATATTTTCCTCACTTAAGTCCATTAGAGTTTATCCATTTCTCCAGCCCCAAATGTTATTTTTAACAAAACATATTTTCAGAGTTCTTGTGACACTTTCCAATTCTTCTGCCCCTGCCCTAAAAGTCCATGACCCATGGTAGGAATGGTGGTACCAGTGCTTTGGAGGATAACTAAAGGACTGCTTGTGAAAACCATCAGTTTTCATGCAAAATTAATAGATTACAAGACTCCAAAAAAAGGACTGATTCATTCTAGATGATTTCTGGAAAACCATAAAGATTTTCCTAGGATAGGCAGCCAAACAGGGGTTGCAATTTATCTTGATGAAAGGAGAATCACAGATTCTTTATTCTTTTTCTCCCTAACCACTTGAGAACAGATTAGTTCAGTGGATAGGGCACTGGAGACTTGAAATCAGGAAAACTCATCTTCATGAGTTCAAATCTGGTCTTGGACACTTACTGGCTGTATGACCTTGGGCAAATCATTTAACCTTATTTGCATCAGTGTCCTCATCTGCAAAATGAACTAGAGAATGAAATGGCAAACCACTTCAGTATCTTGGCCAAGAAAACCCAAATGGAGCTACAAAGAGTCAGACAAAATTGAAACGACTCAATAACAACAATTGAGAATAACTTCCAAACTTCTTCAGCTCTTGCCACAGAACAGATGCTTAATAAATGCACGTTACCTTAACTGGACTTAAATAAATAAGTATTTACATTTTTTAAAATCCACATTTTTCCACATAAAAAATAACAAAACTCTTAGTGTCTACACTTTACTTGGAAAAGCCACCCAACTTTTCGAAGGTGTATTTTCCAAATCAACAAAATGGGGATTTAAGGGTAGGAATTATCTCTAAGGTTCAAGGAAATAGGCCAGAGAAGCAGTGACCACTGTATTCTGGCCAATTACAACCATTAATTAATAATCACCAATCCAATAATCATTAAAGACAACTGGTAAATAAATGATTAAGCAAGAATGGAGAGAAGAGGACGTCTTTCTGATAATGGCTACACTAGATAAGTGAGGCCGGACCAAACTTAAAGGTGGAATGTGGATAATCAAAATATTAACCAATGTTTACTTTTCCATTTCATGGAAACTTTGTTTCTGTTACCACAAAAAGCACCAACTAGAGAAATCAAACCAAGATTTCATGGAAAAAAAGATGGGCTGTATTCTTTTAAATCCAGAATTCTATGACCTTTTAGTAAATTTCCTTAGAGGTTGACATCAGAATTGGATCTCCGAAAGGAAAAAATGAAGGAATTCAGCATGCAGCTGTCTCCAGCTGTTTCTGAGTAAATGACCAATTGGAAGAGACAAGATATGTCACTTGAACATCATAATTTGGGGCCTAGATAGCTTTTGGTATATTGCTGATGGAAATTTGATTCACGAAAATAAAACTGAACAGCCAATTTTTTCTGAAGACTGACAGATATCACGATAACCAAATCAAGAGTCAATACCTCCACCATAAATAGTGATATTAAAGATAAATCTAGATCAGTAAATTAAATAAATGAAATGTTGGCCACAAAAAGTTAAACACTTTTGATTTTACTTAAGGGTCAAGTGCAGAACTAAAATTTCATACTCAATCAGAAAAGAAGATGAAATCCTCTACTGGATAGAGCTTCTTTAAATTTTCCAAGTTAGTTTATTTAGCAAAAAGAAATGTACTTTTAAAAATCAGAGCACCGGGGCAGCTAGATGGCCCAGTGGATAGAGTGCTGGCCCTGAAGTCAGGAGGATCTGAGTTCAAAATCCAAACTCAAATACTTAACACTTCCTAGCTGTGTGACCCTAGGCAAGTCATTCAACCCCAATTTCCCCAGCAAAATCAAACAAATAAAAAAATAATCAGAGCATTACAGAGCACTGGCTGTTTCAGAAAAAGGGTTCTAGCTTTATAGCTCTTCAGAAAGTTTTCTTTTCTGTTTTTTTTAATTACCCTAAAATGTCACATGCAATAATAACTTTCAATTCACCCAGTTACAGTGAAAGGGATTATATCTTGATTTGTATTTTTTGGTATATTCCTTACATTTTGTTTTAAGGAAATCACTCTTTTGCAGTTCTATGATGTGTCCTTAATTCTGATTGGTCAGAGGAAGGCAAGCTAGGATTGTCTTATTATACCCCCCCAAAAAAATGAAAGCAGAAGCTAATCTTCAGAATATAAGCTTGAAAATTTCATAGAGAGCTCTGAAGGACCGAAAGGGCCATGTTTCTCAATATTTTTCTATTCTGATTTGGGGATGATGTGACCCTCTCCATATATGTAGATAGATATAATATGAGAAATGGATAGAAAAATAGACATAGCTAGATCATGATTGTGATTTGGGATTTGTGTAAGTACAAGTACAACCCTTCTTTTATGACTGTGAACAAATGAGCCAAATGTACTAGACAATATATAATTGCATATTGACACTTGTCATTGACTAATGGTCTATATCTTGGTTGGCAAACTTGAGGTTAAATCTGGTCCACCACCTGTTGGGTGATGGAAAAAGAAGAAGGGAGAAATAAATAAACAGAGAGAAAGAGTCATAGGAAAAAAGAAAGGGAAAGAAAAGGAAAGGAAGATGGAAAGAAGAGAAAAAAGGAGGGAAGAAAGAAGAAAGGGAAGGAGGGAGGGAAAAAATGGAGAGAAGGAGAAAGATAGGAAAAAGGTAGGAGGAAAGAAAAGATAGGAGGAAGGAAGGAAGGAAAGAAAAGAGGAAGGAAGGGAGGGAGGGAGGAGAGAAGAAAGGGAGGAAAAATGAAAGAAAGAAGGAATAAAAGAAAGAAAGGAGAAAGCAAGGGGAAAAGAAGGAGTGAAAGAAAGAAGGAAAAAGAAAGAAAAAGGAAAGCTAGGAGGAAGGGAAGAAGAGAGAGTGACAGAAGAAAAAGCATTTATTAAACACTGGGGATACATTCTGTACAATTCCACTAGTAGACAGGAAAACAGAGCTGACAAATGACATCCTATTCCCACAAGAATTTGAGTTCCTCTGCCATGTTACTGTATTTTGAAAACTTTATATTCCATACAGCTTGGAGATTATAGTCCTTGTTAGGGTGACATTTATGAAAAACCTTGTTCTAAGTGTTTACGGATCAATGTATGCCATCATTCTATGTGCGATAATCTTCTAATTCTAGCTTATTGGCCAATTCCTCTAAGATTTTTTGAACTTTAAATTTGTAGTTCAGAGATCTGTTGTGTCAAGCCATGAAATATAGAGACCTTCAGATGTCTAATTCTAGCTCCCAGGTTATGTCTTACTCAGGATTTCATAAATGCTAAATATTTTTGTGACATTGCACAGTTTCTACTTTTTCTTTGCATAATTTGCATTGATCACAAGAATGAAATGATCATATATTTTATTGATTACACCTACAACAAATATATTCTGTGATTTACAATGATCTGGCTCCTAATTATCATCATAAATCTCTTTGTTGCCACAAACAAATCAGCATGAGCCAACCTTTTATTTGATGATTCTCTCTCAACTTAATGCTCTTGGATTTCATGTGAATGTTGTCCATCGAAGGCCCTTGGTTTCTGTTCTTGAATCTTACCTGTTTAATGGCCTCCATCTCGAAGTAAATCACTTTACTAAATCACTTCTAATTGCATTCACTGAATCAATTGACATCTACCTCTTATTAGTCTTTCCTATATTTCTGTGAAGTGGTGACCATTTGGTCCAAAAGGGTTTTTTTAATCAGTTTACCTCATGATGATGATGAAGATGTTTAGTGAATGACTAATCAACTGTCAAAGCATTTTTAAGCATCCACCTTCTGCCAGGCTCTGTACTAGGCCCTGGGGATAGTTACAATGACAAAAATGAAGAGCTTATGTTGTATTTGTAGAGATAATATGCTCAAAAATAAGGACCTGTACAACAAATTCTTACAAATTTCAGGGGTAGGTTAGAAGAATCTCGAACTGTTCCTCTCAAAAAGGTCCCAATCTTTCTTAAGCTAGAAAACACTTGAAATCAAGGAATCATGTCCCAAAATGTCAGTCTGATTTTTCTTGGTTTAAAGAGGACACACTAAGGTTCATTGTTCTACCTGACATTTTCTGAGCTAGCAATAAAAAGGGAAAGAGAAATAAATACAATATTTTCTAGAAGCAAGCTTCTTGAGAGCTGGGATGGGGTGTGTTATCGTCGCAATTGTTATCATCCTCTTTGTATTCACGGCACTTAGTCCGGCACATAGTAGGTGCTCGTGATCTGATTGCTGATGGATGGATTGATTGATGTGGCTTCCTTCTACAGCTCGCAGATTCCTCCCAGGAAGAAGGTCCAACTTTCTTTCACTCTTGAGCTGATTACAAATACTTAGAGGTTTCCACCGGAGAGACTTGGGTTGTGGGAAGCATATTTCTTTCGCAGCCTCTCCAAGTCTGCCTGGAGACATCTGTTTTCAATCGAATTTGAGTTTGAGAACTAATTTCTGGTGAGATTAGATTCAGTCTCTAATCAAGTCTGAACTGGGAGCTGACTGCTTATAGACAGATACTGAAATTTAGAAGTCTGTCGTCCAATGAGAATGAGAGTCCTGACTTCAGCAGCTGGCGGGGATATTGACAACAACAATGGCAACTGTCATCTTTTTCAAGGACGGATTCCTCAGGACAGATAATTTGCTGATTTAGGTTACAGGTTCTCCACTTGGAGAAGGTTGAGTGAGGGACAATAGCTTGACACAAGCAGCTAAATGGTTCAGTGGGTAAAAAGCTGGCAGTGGAGCCGGGAAGATCCCGCTCCAATTCAGCTTCAGATACTTACTCGTTTCATGACCTGGACAAGCCACTTAACTCTAGTCTGCCTCGGCTTCCTCATCTGTAAAATTGGGATGATAATAGGATCTGTATCCCAGAGTTCTCGCATGAATAGAATGAGATATTTGTAAAGTATTTTGGAAACCTTAAAGTGCTACACAAATGTTGCTATTGAAGGTGAGGGTTCTAGACTCAGCATCCCGAGAACTCCATTCAAGACCCAGCTCTGTCATCTCCTAGGTGTGGAAATGATTCTAGCGAACAGCCTTCTTCACTGGGTTGGGAGGAGGATCAAGTGAGCTAGAGCAGTTAGGTAAGAACTTCGGGAAAATAGAGTGTCATGAAAATTGATGTTATAGATATTTTAATTCATTTTAGCAGATTGGGCAAGGAATGGAGAATCCAATTTCACACAATAAAGCCGATTTCCAACTTGTAATTCTGGTAAACAGAAATTCTAAGATCCCCCAAATGGATGAGAGATTCTCAATCAAAACTCACTGATCTCTGTTCAATTGTGAGGGGGAAGAAGATGTTTCTTTGGCCACAGCCTATTGATTTTTTTAAAAATTCAAAATAGGAGGACAACGAAGCATAAGGACGAATACTGGACTTTTAGATCAATTAATCTCTTCTATTTATCAAGGGAATGTTTCTGGGAAAGTGACTTAGCTTTGTCTGAACCTCAGTTTGACCATCTGCAAAATGGAGGGAATACTCACTGTAATTACCTTATAAAGCTTTGGGGAATCTCAAATGAAATAATATCTACAAAGTGTTTTGTGAAAGTGAATATGTTATATCCTGTATCATATTATATTATTAATAATAATTATAAGAAAGCACTAAGGGAAACTAAAGTTTTGGCAATTACCACTCACATAGAATCTGCTCTAGTTGCTGCAACAATTACTTTTTAGGCCTATGGTGCTTTAATACTTACAAAGCATTTTCCCCTAGAATCATTCATTCTACAAATAAGTAAACTGAGTCTCAGAGAGATGAGGTGGTTGGATCAGAGTAACAGAGCCCTGGAATGCAATTTGCTACATGAAACTAAAGGAATTCACTTGTGCCAGGGCTTTGCCTCAATATAGCAATTTGTAAAATAATAAATCCATGTTCCTCCTTCCCCCAGGATCTCAGTCCCCCCAATCAAAAATCCTTTTGGATTTTCCTCTTATTTCTACATTTGCTGCTGCTGCCATTGGAAGGCAAGAGATTGTGGGAAGACTACTAGATTGCCCCTTACTATAAAATCTATGAAAACTATGATTTATTTGTTTCTCTGGGCTTCCATTTGGTCATCTATGAAATGGGGGTGGGGAAGGCGAGACCAAGCACTCCTAAAATCTCTTATAGCTCTAATTGGTATAGTCCAAGAGATCTGACTCTGGAGTCAGGGGATCTGGATTCAAATCCTGTCCCTTTTATTATTTTTGTGTCCTTGGGTAAGTCTTTAACCTTTCTCAGACTCAGTTTCCTTACTTGTAAAATGAGGGTTTTAAGATAGACTCTTAGATCAAAAAAGAAGAAAAAAACCCCTGAACTTTAAAAAGACTTAGCAAGGGGCAGCTAGGTGGTGCAGTGGATAAAGCACCAGCCCTGAAGCCAGGAGGACCTGAGTTCAAACCTAGTCTCAGACACTTAACACTTCACCCTGGACCAGTCACTTAACTAACCCTAATTGCCTTAGCACAAAAAAAAAAAAAAAAAAAGACAACAAATTCTTATAAATGGAGCTTTTGAAGTTCTTTTGGGTCTAAATTTCCCCCATGAAAATCATTTCTTGCAATAGGTGTGACTGCGGCAGCCATTCCCATCAGTAGCACTATTCTGGTTCATATGCTATTGGAGGAGTTGGGGTAGGGAGGGAGAGGTCCAGGCACTCCCCTGTGACTTTTAGAAAGCCATTTCATTTCTCTATGTATGAACACATTGGAAATATCTAAGGTCTCTGTCCAGCTTGAAAGCATCATTAATATGAATTGAATCTAGAGTCAGGAAGAATTGAGTTCCAATCCTGCCTAAAATATATATGATTGAGGGCGAGTTGCTTAATTTCCTCAACCTCAATTTCTTCTTCAGCAAAATGTGGGTAACAATAACACCTTCTTTCCAGAGTTGTTTGAGAATAAAATGAGCTAATATTTGTAAAGGGTTTTGTAACCCTGAGATGGCTATGTAAATGTGATTACAATTATTATTGTTAGAATTCTGACTCTATGAGTCTGTGAATTTGGGCTTTTTAATGCCAATTTCCAGTCTTGAACGCACTAATGACTAACGAATGCCAGACCTTGGATTTGAACTCGGGTCATTTTTAAGAGGAGCAAGTTGGCTACAGATGAAAGCGATTCTCTGCAATGGAACATGCTATGTGAAACTCGAGAAATTTACTTGTGCCAGGAATGTACTTGCCTCCATGTATTCATTTGGAAAATGAGAAATCCATGTTCCCCCTTCGCCCAAATACTTTTGGAACAATTCATTAATGATCTCTGACAACTGTAAAATATTAAGCATTCCTCCATGCAAGATGTCATTAGCAAGGGCCCCGCTGCCAAAAGGCACTTAGTAACTTATTATTTGACGCTAGCGATGGCTTTCTTATTTGTTTGCCCTCGTTTTTGTCAATGGTTAACATCTGAGTCCAGGAAATAAAAGAAAACTAGCCTTTATGCCAAAATATGCTTTTCCAAGTCTGCAACGTCCTTAAAAATTCTTAAGTCACCCATTGGCGTTTTGTTTGGCGTTCCAGGGAATTCATTTGGAACGACGCGGAACACAGTAACTTCCCGCTAATCGCTATCTACTTTCGACAGACAGAGAGAATTGTGGAACAGAGCTCCCTGATACTCGGATGCTCTGGTTTACCTAGATCCCGAGCCCATGCATCCGCTCAAGGAGAAAACTGGAGTGAAACAAGGAGGAATTTAAAGAGAACTATCTCAGTCCTGTTTTTGGTAAGCCAACACACAGAGAGAGGGACAGCCCTGTCCTGTATGTGGGATTTGAAATGAGAGAACCTGAGTTTGGCCCCTGAGACTTGTATGACCTTGGGAGTCTACTTCGTTGACCATGGGCATTCAAGTCCCATTTTCTTCCTACTCTGTAAAGAGTAGGAACTGTATGGCCTCCAAGTTCCTTTCCAGCTCTACAATTTTTTATCTCTGCTTAAGTGACTTTCCACACAGCCAGGGTATATTAGAGACAAGACTTGAATCCAGGTCCACCTGACTCTGAAACCTTCTCTCTTTTTTTTCCCCCAGAGGCAATTGGGGTTAAGTGACTTGCCCAGGGTCACACAGCTAAGAAGTGTTAAGTGTCTGAAACCAGATTTGGCTGGCTTCGGGGCTGGTGCTCTATCCACTGAGCCACCTAGCTGCCCCCTCCTCTCTTTTTTCTAGATCACAATTCCTTATTCTTAGCAATGGTACAGATAATATCTCTCCTATGTTTTTGCTCACCTAATTAACCACTCAAAAGTGGCCGGGTCGCTTTTCTTAGCAAATATGTGAAAAATCATGGAAAACTTCAAAGTGAATTAAACCTCTAACTGTTCTTGATGATTTTTTTTACTTGAAGAATTAAATGTTCTTGATGCCCTTGTACTCAAAGGATTAAATGTTCTTGATACCCTTTGACTTAAAGGGTCAAGTTTTCCCCTCCTTCCCAAGTATAAATTCTGTAACTTTGTTCTACCTTTAATTCCTTTCTAGGACACTGATATGATCGTTCTAGAACAGGAATAGATATTTAAGGTTCCTAGTCCAACCCCCTCATTTTTTAGATGAAGGCCTAGAGAGGATAATGACTTCTCCAAGAGCAAGCAGAAAGTCAATGGCAGACCTTGGAGTTGGACTAGTTCATTGTTGTTGCCGTTGATGTTGTTATTTGTCCTTCGGTCTCAAAGAGAGCCATGACATCAGGGAGGTGAGCCAGGACATACTAGTGAATTGAATTAGAGGGAGGGAGGTTGGGCAAGGTCACTTGCCTCACTTTCCTCTCCAGAGCCATCTGAGTCCAGGGGCAAGATATAGATCAAAGGGAGATGTCAATGGGAGACCTTGGCTTTTTTTAAAGTTTTTCAATGGGTCTCAGTTTCACTGAGATGGAACCCATTCAGTGATAATTTAGAGGAAGCAAAATGCGGATGTTGCCAAACATCCTTTGGTTTCAGAATTCAGCGTATACAACTAACAGCAGCAAGGCTTTAGCCATTTCACATTCTCAACTGATGCAATAGTAAGACTCCAGGATTCCCCCTTTACTCTGATCCTTATAAAGGATACCAAAAAGTTCAGGAATAAAACTCCCAGACATCCAATAACCAAAGAAAGTAATATAGAAAGTAGATTTTTCTGCGATTGTTGACACAAGGCTAAACCCATAAGTACAATTCCTTAGCGTGACCAAAGTATATAATAGAAGAGGTCCCTTTGTGGATCTTCTTTGGAACTGAAAATACCAGAAACTATAATTATTTTAGCAACATATGAAATATTATTTCACAGATACATTATAAAGCTCTTTAAATATAGTGTTATATTCCAATCAAAGCACGGCCTAATAAACCTCATGCTTGCAACATCAGGTTAGAACAACATTAAGTTTTGACTGAGGAGTCAGGAGCTGAAAGATTCAGTGATTCTCAGAAGTCTTTCAACCCAAGCGCTACAGATGCGGAAGCTGAGATGCAGAAGAATACAATGATTTGGCTCAAGTCGGAGGATCATAGATCCAACACTGAAAGGGATGGCAGAAGTGGTCTAGTGTAACCTAGTCCTTTTTTAAATAAAAAAAACTAAAGCTCCCAAAAAAGTTAAAAGTTGTGATTACTTAAAGTGACCCAGAGTAAACATCAGAAGTGGGATTTGAACCTGGGTCCCCTGACATTAGATGCCAATGATTTTCTCATTGGACCATATCGTCTCTCGTGAGAAATAGCAGCCTGAGGAAACATTTTGGCAAAGTCATAGAGTAATGCATTAGAATTATGGTTACCCTGGTGATCTGCACTGCAATTCAAGTTTAATAGTGGATATTTTGTTAGAATTGCTCGATCAGGTCAAAGCTTCCTTTTGTAATTCAATTCGGTTCAATAAATCTTTATTAAGCATCTATGACTATACTGTGTTGGGCTTAGGGGAAAGGTCATATTTAGCTTAATATAAATAGATGATCTATTGTCTTTAGGAATAAAGGGATTCCTTGTAAGCCCATGCTCTGGATTAATCATGAATAAAACAGGCACTCACAAGCAGGGTCAGACAATATGCAAGAAACTAAGTACAAAGAAGACATATTGAAGATAATATTAAAGGAGAGACACCTGCATTTAAGGGAGACTGAGAAAGGCTTGTAGAGAATAGCATTTAGCTGAGACTTGAAGGAAACCAGAAAAGGTAAAGGGTGAAGAGGAGAAGGAAGAATATAAGTTCTAGGCACTGTGCTAAGTACTGGAGATATCAAGAAAGGCACAACCCCTGGAGGAGCTCACATTCTAATAAGGAAGTCAGTATACTAAAGAACAGTTCCTTCTGTATGCACCAAAACTAACAATATATGGCTTATGTGGAAGCCTTTCAGTAATTAAATTTTATTTTCACCAATATTTATCAATGATCAACTCTGTGGGAAATCCAGTAATGAGTAAAACATAATCTTGGCCTTCACAAAGATTAAATAATATCATTATTCCAACATTATGACATAAGTGTTTAAGAATTCCTCCATAAAGAGAAAGATCGCTCAGTCAAGTAAGTAGGTGGACAGTGGACAGAGTGGTGAACTTGGAGTCAGAAAAATTTGTTCTTTTTTATTGATTAAGTGTGACACCTAAGCAAGCCTATCTCAGTTTCCTCATCTGTAAAATGGGGCTAATAATACTGACTGCATTGGGTTGCCATGAAGATTAAAGATTTAACATATGGAAAGTGCTTTGCTAACCTTAGAATGTGATGTAAATGCCAGCTACTATAAATATTTTTTGTGGATGGAGAAAATGAAGATATTGAAAAGCAACCTGTATTTGGAATAATCAAGAGAGACAGAGGCAAAAATGTCTTCTCCAATATTTCCATCGTCCAACTTACAAAGTGCCCAGGAAATTGAGAAAATTTAGAGAAAATCTAAGTCATCACTTTTTTTTCCATACTAGAATTCCCTCAGATATTACTCCAATTTCTAAATCAGTTTCCAAAGGAAGATACAAAGAGAAAACAAGAGCTATTCTGTGATTGATCAGAACATGAAAAATTAATAATATACTTACCTTTTTATACAGTTTGGGGCAAAGAGATCCCAAGTAAAATATACAAGCTATGTAGCCACAAATAAAGCCTGACATTTCAATTACATCAAATGTATCATGAGAATGGCAGCACAAACAAAATAAATTTTCTGTTCTGTAGATAGCTGAACATTCGGAGTTAAATGTTTTAGGAAGAACAGGATGAACTCACTAACCACAAAAATATTATGATAAAGGAAAATCTGAGACTAATTTTGCTTCTGTAATGTTTAAGAGATGAATAAACTTCAGTGTGTACAGTACCGTGCTTAACTCCCATAAGGAAGGAAAGATATTTTCCAACCCGTTAAAATCAAAATCATATCGATGTTTAGAATAAAACTAATCTGAGAGATTCTCTATGGAAAGATATGTTTCCTTTACATGACTTCAAAGTATGTTTTGAAGTATGTATGTATGTTTTTTTAAATCATTATGATTATATAGTGCAAGCACACATGTATTATTGAAGAGGGGACCTCAAAACTCTAAAAATCCTTAAAGGAGAAAATCTCCCGTTTCAGAATTGAGCCGACCCCACCCAGATAACAAGGATGAAACGGTTTGTCCTTCGGGGCTGGGTCCCTCACTGAGGCAGAGTTGAAGGAGATTTTTAGAGTTTTGGGGTCCCCTCTTCATTATTATATGAGAAACTAAGTTAAATCACAGAAGGGGATGTCTTCATGCCCTGCACTAGAGTAGGGTGCTTAAGGCTTGCTGCAGAATCTTGTATGTATCACTGTTCGCAGTGAGATGGCTCCTTTTGGTATCATTCAGTAGAAAAATTATTTAAATCATCTGGAATCATAGAAGCCTAGAATTCCAGAGTTGGAAGAATATTCAGAGGTATTTATCATGCCACATAATTTATCATAGTATCAAACATACTATTTATCATGATAAATACTCATTCAGTCAGCCTTTTCTCCCAAATCCTTAATGGCAGAGTGGAGAATAAACTCCCATCTCACAGTCCATGTCATTTGTGCTCAGCACTGATTATCAGTTTTTCCTCATATCAAGCCTAATTTGTCTCTTTTTGATTTTCCTCTGTGACTTCTAGTTAATATTAGCAAGTTTGAGGTTTGAAAAGTACTTTACATACATCATTGTATTTACTTCTCACAACAATTCCTAGGAAATAGATACTATTATCCCATTTTACATATGAGGAAACTGAGACAAATAGTGACTTGTTTATGGTTACACAGATAGTATTTGTCTGAGGCTGCATTGGAAGAGGTCTTTCTGACTCCAGAATGCTCTGTACACTGAGCTCCCTGTAGTAGTAAACAAAATAAGTCTAATGCAGCTTTCATGTCATAGACTCTCAAGTTTTTGAACACATCTACCACGTCCTATTACCATCTCAAACAGTCCAAAACCTTAACTTTGTAGGTGAGAAAAAGGAAATCCAAGGGGTCAAAGCAACTAGCAAAAGGTAATATAGATAGTAAGTGGAAGAGTAAGGATAATGCATCGCTCTTAATGCATCTCATCTGAGAAACTTGACAAATCCTTGAAATATGATATGGGGGCTTTTTGTTGATCATGGCTTTTAGGTAGTTTAATAAATCTTATGTCTTGATCTATTTTCTAGGCTCATTGGTGTTGGTTTTTTCAGTGAGATAATTCACATTTTTCTTCTTTTTTCATTCTTTTGGTTTTGTTTTACTGGTTTTTGATGTTTCATAAAATCATTAGCTTCCACTTGCCCAATTCTAATTTTTAAGAGTTGTTTTCTTCAGTGAGCTTTTGTGCCTCTTTTCCCATTTGGCCAGTTGTACTTTTTGAGGAGTTCTTGTCTTCTGTGGATTTGTGTGCTTCATTTACCATTTGGCCTATTCTGTTTTTAACGTTTTTTTCCTTCAGTATTCTTGTGCCTCTTTTACCAACCTGCTGAGTCTTTCTCTATGATTATCTTGCCTCATTCTCATTACTTTTCCTATTTTTTTTCCCTCTGCCTCTCTTATTTAAGATTTAAAGTCTTTTAAAGCTCTTCCAGGAATTTTTTTTTGTTTGTTTTACCCTATCTTTTTGTTGGTTCTGCTGTTCCAGAATTAGTTTTGAAGCATTGTTTTAATATTGTTTGGAAGTGAATTTGGCAGAACTCAGATGAGTCCCTGCCTTTGCACCACTATCTTGGCTGTCCCCCCACGGAGAGTGTTGATGAGACTTTATCTATGTCATGGACAGTTTGTAATTAGTGGATAGAGTCCCAAGCCTGAAGTCAAGAAGACTTGAGTTCAAATCCAGTCTTGGTCTTTTACTAGCTTCTGGGGAAGCCATTAACCTCTGCTTGTTTCAACCTCTTCACCTATAAAATGGGGATAATAATAGCATCTACCTTCTAAGATTGTTGTGAGAGAATCAGTTGAAATAATATTTGTAAAACATTCCTGACACAGTTAAATATATATATCCAGGACTTTTATTTAAAGAGGGAAATCTGAATATTTTCCCCCCATTTCCCATGAGCAATACAGCTTTTAGAGTTCTCCAGAACTTTCTAACAAGCCTCTGAGTTAAGTTCTTCCCCCCACCCATCTCTTTTCAGTTTCCTTTTGTGTACTATCTTCTATTGGATTGTAAGCTCTGTGAAAACAGATTTGTATTTTTTATTAGTTCAAATTAGTATTAATAGTACTTACTACTTAGTATTAATAGTGTTTAGCATTAATTAGTACAAATTAGTATTTATTAGTACATTAGTATTTTTTGTATTAGTATTCCTGGCACTTAATACAGTGTCTGGCCATAGTACTTGATACTTGATAAGTATTTATTGACTGACATCATTCCTGACCTTAATTGATTCATATCTAGAAGACGGCCCTGTATATGCAAATTCATAGATAGGAGTTTGCTCTGGTGGAGATTCAGAGTCCTAGATCCTTAAAGATAAATAGAATCTTGGCCAAGCTTGAAGAGAACATTGCAAGAGACTTTATTTAAATATGTTTTAAGGATATGGAGGAATTCATAGAGTAGTGGGTGGAGATCTAGCTTTGAAGCCAAGAAAATTGGGGTTCAGATTCTTCTTTGGCCTCCCTTTGGCTTTATGACCCCAGAAAAACATTTAACCCTTTCAGCTCTTTAAGATTATAGGTGGTCATGAAGCTTCCAGCCTTCATGATAGAGGGAGTTTCCTTGCCCAGGAGTTGAAATCCCAAGTCTACTCTCTATCTCCTTCTAAAGGAAGAATAAAAGCCTGGCCCTTTTCTAATTGTTTCCCACCACTACCAGCATAGTGTCATTTGTGGATTAAAAATAATTATTTTATGTCAAATAATAAATATCAAAATAAAATTATCATTTCAATTTTTTGCTATTTTTTTTGGAAGCAACAAAGACAGCCAGAAATTCCAAAAGAGAACCATTGAAAGGTTCATATCTTAGAAAAAGAAACTGCTTCTGGTGAGGTCTTAGCAGAAAACCAGCTGGGTACCGTCACTGACAGCACATCCCACACCAAGATCTAGGTCCCACATAAGCGGTTTGAGCTTCCATTCCCTAACAACAGAGAGCAAAGCCCCTGGAAAACCGCTGCTGGCTCTTGAAACAATACGCATCTGACGGATTAAAAGAAAGCTTGCCAGGAAAGCCGAGCCAGCTAGCCAGCCAGTCTTCTGGAACTCTCGGCCGCAGAAACTTGCTCCAAACCCAGAAGCCATTAAAAAAATATCCCTAGCACCGAGCAACTGAGGACCTGGGGATTAGCACTGATGAACTGTGATTAGTGAACCGGCCATAAGGGATGCAGAGTGCTCTGACTGAATGGCAATGTCCATTATAAGATCAATCTTTTTGAAGCCATGGTTTGCTTTTTTGCATAGGAATGGAGTCAACCTGGTATTGTGCAATAAGCCCTGGATTTGGAGTCAGAGATCCTGAGTTTGAATTTCAATTGAATTTCAGAAAATTAAATTTCAGTTCAAATTCAGTTGAAATTCAGTATTTGAAATTCAGAGTCAGAATTTCATGCTATTGTTATCTGAGTGGTCTTGGTAAGTCACTTAAACTCAGCTTAAATGGAAAGGTTGGGTGAGATTACCCCCAACGTACCTTTCCGCTCTAAATGCGATGGTTCTGTGAAGTGACAACAGATACAAGGGAAGAGAAAAGGAAATCCCAAAGGCAAAAAGAGGTGATGGAAAGAAGTATCAATGGCCAATGAGGATTAGAAGAAGCAGTGAAGGAAGTCAGTTTGAGATAGTGTGAAAATCAAAAAGATAGACAGAAGATGGTGCAGGTCTGGGATCTGAAGGGCCAACCATCACCAGCACGGCAATTTTCCCTTGAGATTTCAGTGTGCAAAGCTCGTGAAAAACTCCCTAGATAATTCAGGAATCGTTACATTCAAGGGTGAGGGGCAAAACCAGTCACCCAGCCTGTACCTTTGGTACTGTTAAATAATTTAGCCATGTTAGAATACATCGAGTCCAGTTTAGAAATCCATGTAAACCCCATGCCATCAAAAAAAAATCAGAATCATACATCTTAAGAAGGACATGAGTTGGAGAGCCCAGAGAAGGGTTTTCAGGATGATGAAGAGCCTTGAGCATACCATATGTCAACAATTTGAAGGAATCTGGGGTACTGATTTAACTTGGAAAGAAAAGGCTAGAGGGGATGTGAAAACTGTCTCCAAATGTTTGAAGAGTTGACCGAAGCAAGATCGATGAGATTTGTGGCGGTTCAGAGCTAAAAGAAATAGGTAGAAATTGCAGAACCAAAGTTAAGCTTGATTCTGGCAGGACAAAAGAGAGAAAACCCAAAATAAACTTCCTAGTGGTGAGAGCTGGGCTGAAGCGGATGAATGGTTGTTCCCTGGGCAGAAGTGAGCTCCGCCTCCCGGGAGGTCTTAGGCAAAGGCTGGACAACCGCTTTTTCGGGATGCTGTAGAAAAAGAATCTTATTCAGCTGTGGTTGGGACAAGATGGCCTGGGATGGCCTTTCGAATGCTGACTCAGCGGGAAGGTATAAAGCTCGGCTCATAAGCACCCGGCTATCTGCGACTCTGCCCTGCTCAGAATGCCTCGTTTCCCTTGGGCTCGTAGGAGACACGACTGATGTTTATTGGATTGTAGTGGACAGCTGGGCCTCCGTACTAGGATGAACTTAGAGCAACTAATCAATGAATCAATTAATCAACAAGCTTTTATTAAGCTCCTACTATGTTCGTGGCACTGTGCTGGGTTCTGGGGATTAACAATAGAAAAATCAGAGAAAAGTCCAAAGCAACTTACGCCACTGTCATATGCATAATACATTTAACAAAAATACATGACGGTAACTTTGAGGGAGAAGACACTAGTGGCTGGGGAGAATGGGAAAGTTTTCATGAAAAAAATGACATTTAAATTGAGAAATAGACCAGACATTTTCAGAGGCTAATGTGAGAAGGAAAGGGAGCAAGCATCTATTAAGCACCTACTATGTGCCAGGTGCCATGCTAAGTGCTTTACAAACATGATCTGGATTGATCCTAATAGCCCTAAGCTTTGTATTATTTTTTGTTTGAGAAGTAAGTAAAGGATAAATCCAAAGGAAAGAGGAAAGTTATTTAGGGAGAGGGGCACAAACAAATCAGGGAATAAGAAATATTTGGGAAAGTGGGGAGGAAGAGGGGGAAGAGGAAAACATCGAGAGAGACAGAGACGGAGATAATAAAAATAAAGCAATTTCTTCTTAACAACCACAAGTGCACCAGCATCTTCACTGCATTAATGGAGGAACTGAGATTCGGAAAGCTGAGTTGATTTGCCAAAGCCACCCAGATGGTGAACAGCAAAGCTGAGATTTCATGGAATCCTTCAATGTCAGAATTTGAAATGGCTTTTGAAGTCCGTTATTCCAACTGCCTTCATGGGTATGGAAACATAAACAGAAATGGTGTGATGTGTTCTCAAGGCAGAAGCAGAGTCTGAAGCCTGGTCTTCTGATTCCAGACTCAACACTCTTTCAATTACACTACAACAAATGAAATAAAAGCAAAAATACAGGAGCCAGAAAGAGTGAAAATGGTCAACAGGACTTCAAAAGGCAGTATCACTTAGGGGGAATAAATAATATAACAATGATCACTCCATTTTTGTTTTTCCTCTTCTCCTTTTATTATTTGGCAGGGGTGGGGGATTGGCTGGCATTGACTAGGAAATGACTTATCAAATATGAAACACCAAAGTCTCATTATTTACAACCAATCCAAAGAATATTAATGCAGTGAAGATGGTGGTGCACTTGTGGTCGTTAAGAAGAAATTGCTTTATTTTTATTATCTCTGTCTCTGTCTCTCTCGATGTTTTTCTCTTCCCCCTTCCTTCTCCCCACTTTCCTAAATATTTCTTATTCCCTGATTTGTTTGTGCTCATCTCACTAAATCACTTCCTTTTTTCTTTGAGTTTATCCTTTACTTACTTCTCAAAAAGTAGTACAGAGCATAGGGCTGTTAGGATCAATCCAGATCATTTGTAAAGCACTTAGCATGGCACCTGGCACATAGTAGGTGCTTAATAGATGCTTGTTCCCTTTCCTTCTCACATTAGCCTCTTAAAATCCCTGGTCTATTTCAAGACTTAATATAAATATCATTTACAACCAACCCAAAGGACCTCAATGCAGATGAAACAATCGCATCTAAAGAGATCTCTGGAATCCTGATCTCAATAATAGCTATAGTTTCAATCAATTAATCAGTCAATAGTTTCCAACCTAAAACACTGCATGTTCTGAACCATCCTGGTGATACAAAGGAACAAAAATCATCTTAATCAGAAAATAAACTTGAAATCATTTTTACATTGGATATTTTACTAGCTTCCTCCTAGGACCATGTTGAATTCATAAGCAATTGAACACGCGTTACTGAAGCAAATTAAATATTAGGCTCTGCACTGACCTTAAATGCAGCAACACTCAAAATTAAGCCCATGTCCCCGTCACAAGATACCGCGGTTAAAAATAGCCCGCTACTGGAGGGCACAGACTGGCGAGGAATGTCATAAACCAGCCGAGCAGCCCAAAAAGGGGACCAAGGAAAAAGGTCAAGGGCGGGATGCTCTCCAAGGGCTTCAGCCTTATTTGACCCTGCTCGTTGACTTTTGGATTTGAGACTTGCTCCAGAAGTGCAGAAGGCCTGACGGCCCAGTCTCCTCTTACTCTAAGCAGCTGTTTAGAAATTGTTGTCCTCCTTTACATCTTAACTGTATCTTATTTGTGAAAAGTAGAAAATGTTGCAACGAACTTCCAGATCAATTAACTACCTCCCCATCTCCATAGTTTTTAACTACTTGAACAAACGGTTTCCTTCTCCGTAAAATGGAAATAATAAAATGACCTCATAGGTTTGTTCTGAGAATCAGATGAGATGAATATATGTAAAGCACTTCTATAAATGCTATATGAGTATTAACTATAGTGATAAACCTATGCTAACTAGTGTTATTATTTCATTATATATATACGTGATAAACCTCATGATGGAACTAATAGAGAGCTTATTTTATTCTTTTTTTTTTTAAATTCAATAATAAGGATTGGATCCCTAGGAAGGGAAGAGTATAGGTTACAGAGAGAAAACTAGATGATATAAAGAAAATATCAGTAAAACTCTTTCAAAATGACTTGTTGCATTATATTGTATTGAACTAGACTGGAATGAATCGGATTGGGTTGGATGGATTGTGTATAGGTTGTCAGTTATTGAACAAATCAGCAACCTTATACTATTTTGTATTGAAAGCAAAGTAACAGGTTGGCCTAATGTGAATATGGAAGTTCAACTCTTGCCCTTTTTATTTTCTCAAAAATTAGTGAAGGAGCTTGAATTTTCATCATTACCTAATTTTACAAATTCATTTTATTAACAAGAGAAAATTGGGTATCATTCTAAGCTGGAACTGAGTGGGAAAAGTAGAGGTGACATCAATTTTCCCCTGGAAAGTATAGTGGGGTGAGACATGCTGGCAATGATTTAGCATCACCTACTGAGCTCAGACTCCCCTGCAGCCTCATTTGTGGCTTGGTCCCAAGATTCTAAAGGGCAGGGGTTGGGGATTGGCTGTATGGATTACCTTTCATTTTCATTATTACAATCATTGTTTATATTGTTTTCCTGGTTCTTTTGTGAGACAGAAGGGTGAAAAGGGATTCATTTTACTAGTATATAAATCTTCTTCTTCTTCTCCTTCTCCTTTCCCTTTTCCTCCTTCTCCTTCTCCTGCTTCTCCTTTTCCTTCTCCTATTACTACTACTACTACCACCACCAATAATAATAATACCTAACATTTACATAGAATTTTAATATTTGAAGAGTGTTTGATGTATGTCTTTTGAATATCATAACCACCTTGCATGTTGTTATTGTCCTAATTTTATAAACAAAGAAACTGAGACTCAGACATGTTGAGTGACCTACCCATACATCATCTGAGGTAGAATTTGAATTCCACTCTTCTTGCTCCAAATCTGCACACTATCCACTATAACCGTTAGCTGACTCAATGACTACTTAGTGACAAAGAAATCACTGTTTCCCAAGTAAAGCTCTGGGATGAATATGATACATACATAAAATAAAATGAAGCCCTTGAAGTTTTTCATTTCTAGTTTTTAACTAAAATTTTCAATTTGTTTTCAATACTACTTGAATACCTTAAGTAGCTACGATTTTATTAACAAAGAAGCCCCTCCACCAGCCCAGGTTGTAACTTCCTTCCCTTCGTGCCTTGACTGATGAATGATAGAGAAAAAAGTTACCACCCTACAATCAAGGTTCTGGCAGTGGAGTACCCAGTATCCATCTAGCCTGTGTTTGAACAATAAATACACAGTCTGTCCTAAGCAGAATGTAAGCTCCTGGAGGGCAAGCAATAATTTTATTTTTGACTTTATAGCTCCAGCACCTAGACTAGAGCCTTGCACCTGGAAGATCCTTGAGCAATATTTGTTCACCTAAAATGGTTTGTCAAATTCAAAAGCAAAGTTTTCCTAGCTTGGTAAGACCAGTGAACATTCACGCCCCTTTGAAATAGCCTTCAAGAACCCAGATTATCTTCATTCCACAATAAGCTTTTGAAGGAAATCTTTAATAGAAGTTTTTTCCCCCAAAAAAAAACCTCAGGCAATGTAAAGTGAAAACAACAATCTTTAAAAGGCACGTTCTAAATGGACAATGTCAAAAAATTGATAATAATTTTTATTAAATATCTCTGATGAAAGTCTGAGACCTGATATATAAGGAACTAACACAAATATAATGCACCAAAAATATGCATTGCCCAAAGCATAACTGATCAAAGGATATAAACAAGTATCAAAAGATGATCTGCAGACTATTCAGTGGCATGTGAAAGATTATTCCAAATTACTATTACTAATAGAAATGTAAATAAAAATACCTATGAGGTCTTACAACAAGACCAACAAACTGGCAAAGTTGATGGCAAAAGATGTAGAGAGTGTCGATGTGTTGATGCTGGAGCAACTATTCTGAAATACAATTTAGAATTATGCTAGGAAACTGACTAAAATGTTCAAGCTCATTGACAAAATATCTATCCCAAGGCATCAGGGACAAATCTAAAGCCCCTATTTATACCAAAACATTCATGACGGCACTCCCAGGGATAAATAACTAGAAGCATAATGGTTGCACCTCAATTGGGGAATGGTCAAGCAACTTGTTGAACAATGATGTGATGAAATATCACCAGGCTGTTAGGAACATTAGACCTGATTAATTTAGGGAAGTTCAAAGAGACTTGAGCTGATGCAAAATGAAATAAGAAGAACCAGGAAAACAATATAAACAATGATTGTAATAATGAAAATGGAAAGAACAGCAATAACACTACATTGAAAGTTTAAGGAATATGATCAAGCTTAACAAGAAATATGAGAGTGCCCCTCCCTCCTTTCTTTTTGAAATTGGGAAGCAATTGATGTGAAATAGTCATGTACATTCAAATTTGCTAATGTGTTCATTAGTTTTTCTGAGTTTTTCTTCTTTTTAATTCTTTTAAACAAAAGATAGCTTTTTCTATTGGAAAAGGGAAAAGGGAAAGATTATGTCAAAAGACTAATACCATTAACAGAAAAAAAAACTTTCACGGTAGACAATAAAGCTTAAGGAGTTTAAAAAGATGATTATGTTAGACAAATTATATTTTACTGATAATTACTCAGAGAATCACTGAATTATTGATTTTCAGACTTGGTAGAGATTTGTATGTAAGGTAGTTTAGTAGGAAATTAGGACATATGAAAGTCTTATTAGACTAGTAAAATCTTGTCTTACTCATAATTGAAGAATAATTCTCTTTACAAGATAGCCATGGTCATCTCAACTTGCCTTGAATACTTCCAATGATAATGGGTACATCACCCCTACCTTGACATTCTATTCCTTGAGGATGTACTCTAGTTGTTCATAGTTTTTCCTGATATGAGAGCTCAACTCCAGGTGTTTTGATGATCTTTCCTGCCTGGAACTCTCTCCTTTCTCATCTTCACTTCATAGCTTCCCTGACTTCCTCCAAAACTCAGCAAATGTCCTACCTCATCCAAGAAGCCTCCCCTGACCTTCCTTAATCAAAGGGCTTTTCTCTATTTATTTTATTTCCCAAATTAGCTTGCCAATTGTTTGATGGTGATAGTTCTTTGCGTGTCATTTTCCCCATTAGAGTATGAGAGTTTTGAAATCTGGGACTATTTTTTTTGACTTTCTTTGTATTTCCGGCACTTAATATAGTGACTGGAATTCAGTAAGCCTTAATAAATGCTTGTGGATTTAACTAGTTTTACTTCTTTGCAATTCCTATCATTGCTCCTAGCTCTGTCCCCTGAAGACAAGCAGAATAAATCTGATTTCTCATCCACACATCATCCTTCAAAATGGTTAAATACAACTATTACACTTTTCTTGGATCTTTTTTCTTCAGAATAGGATTCGTTGTCCAACAAATCTTGCATTGATCTCATATAGACCGCTTTCTACCCATGTTGCATCCCTCCTTAGAATGTAAGTTCCTTGAAGGCAAGGACTATTTTTGCTTTTCTTTGTGTCCTCTGCACTTAGAACAGTGAAGTAAATGCTTTGGATTTCTGTAATATGAACTCAAGGCTTTTCAGCTTTCTGGGTTTTCCTTTTGTCCCCTTTCCTCTGCTATCTGTAGGGGCCCTCAGTGGGTTTGAGAGGTTGGCCCAGTACTAGGAGGTCCTGCCTGCAGTTGAATAGTTCAACTGCCCTGGCTTCTCTTTGCTAACATTCTTTCAGCTGTTGGGTTTCTGTGGGTCTAATTCTTGGTTATAAGAGTGATTAAAGCTAAAAGAAAAGCATTTATGGGGCAGATCTGAGTTCAAAGCTACCTTAGATACTTTCTTATGCTGTACAGCCCAATCAAACTGACATTTCTTCCTGTTACTTATGCATGCTATTCTCTCTCCCTCCCTCCCTTCCTTCCCTTCTCTCTGTCTCTCTGTCTCTGTCTCTATGTCTCTCTATTTCTTTATATCTATGTTTCTCTGTTTTATGTCTTTGTGTCTCTGTCTGTCTGTCTGGTTCTGTCTCTGTGTCTTTGTTTCTGTCTCTGTCTCTCTGTCTCTGTTTTTCTCTTTGCCTCTTTCTTTCTCTGTCTCTGTCTCTCTCTGTTTCTCTCTCTCTCTCTCTCTCTTTTTCTCTCTCTCTGTTTCTCTCTTTCTCTGTCTCTGTCTCTCTTTCATTTTTTCATTTATCAAGATGATGGAAGAAATTCTGAACTTCTTTTATTTTAGTATTTTATAAACACACACCAGCACCAGCACCAGCACCACCACCATCACCACCACCAGCAGCAATAGAATTCTGTACTCAAAAGGTTAAAACAAAAACACTGGGTAAGGTTATTGTAAAAAGTATTTCTGCTCTCTATTATTCATCTACAAAAATATTTCCACCCAGACTTCCATGCAAACCATCAACATATCCTGTAATAATGATTTCATTTATTTTAATTTTTCAAATATTAGAAATTTGTCATGCAAAAGCAAATGGGATAAAAGACAAATCCACTTTTTGACCCTCCTCTTCACAGTGGGGATGCATCTGAGACTCAAAGAATTTCCTCTTCTAGACCATGAAGATGAACAATGGAAGGCTTAATTGATGAAATTAACTGAAGCAGTTTTCTAAGAGGCATAAATTTATCTCTAGCATGCAAATACAACCAAGTCTTCTTGTTAGAACAAAGTTTTAAAATGCTAAATTCTGGCTATATTTAGGTATTCACTGAACACTGATTTTGTTATAGGCTTCATATATTGGTATAATTAGGCAATGGGAGGAGCCTGAGTTTTCATTTTCATTGCTTTTAATTATCAATTCAAATTACTTTGCAAATGAGGGAAGTGCAAATATAAAGGAACTTGAGAAGTGATCCAACTCTTTTTTTCTTTATTAAAGCACATGCATGAACAATTCTTCAACATTTGCCCTTGCAAACACCCCTTCCCTCATGCCTTCTGCAGATGGCAAATAGTCCAATATATGTTAAACATGATAGAAATATATGTTAAATCCAGTATATGTATACATATTTATACTATTATTGTGCTGCACAAGAAAAAAGAGAAGCAAAATAAAATGCAAGCAAACAAGAACAAGAAGAGTGAAAATGCTATGTTGTAATCCACCCTCGGTTCCCATAGTCCTCTCTCTGGGTGTAGATGGCTCTCTTCATCACTGAACAATTGGAACTGGTTTGAATCATCTCATTGTTGAAGAGAGCCATGTCCATCAGAATTTGATCCAACCCTTTTGGAGAGCAATTTGGAACCTACCCCAAAAGGCTATAAAACTGTGCATACCTTTTGATCCAGCAATTCCACTATTGGGACTGTATCCCAAAGAGATCATAAAAAAATGGAAAAGGACCCACATGTACCAAAAAATGTTCTTAGCAGCTCTTTTTTTTTTTTTTTTTGATGGTAAGGAACGGGAAATTGAGAGAGAGAGAGGACTGTGGGAACTGAGTGTGATCACCACTGCTTGCATTTTGCTTTCTTTCTCATTTTTTTTCCTTTTTGATCTGATTTTTCTTGTGCAGCAAGAAAATTGTATAAATATGTATACATATATTGGATTTAACATATTTTAACATGTTTAACACATATTGGTTTACTTACTATCTAGGGGAGGGGATAGAGAAAGGGGGAAATTTGGAACACAAGGTTTTGCAAGGGTCAATGTTGAAAAATTATCCATACATATATTTTGAAAATAAAAAGCTTTAATTTTAAAAATTGCTTTACAAGCCTTTAAAAAAAGTTCTTGTTGATTGATTGATAAGTTCTATTTGGTACACAATACATACTGCATAGAGCTAAATTGCCCAATACTAATTAAGGCCTCTGGAACTAAATTATACTCATTATAATTTATAATATTATATAACATGTAAACTATATAATAATAATATAAAAAATCTCTATAAGAATTTTAAAAAGTTAGCATGATGTGGTGGAGAACACTGGATTTGAAACTAAAAAACCCAGATTCAAATCCTGGCTCCCTTACTTTCTACCTGTGTCATCTTGAAGAAATTGTTTCACTTCTCAATCTCTCCCTCCCCCAAAATCCTTTCCAGCTCTAAACTTTTTGAACTCTAGTAGAATGCTAATAGTAAGTCTCCTTTGTGTTTAACCTGAACCTCCAATCATAGAATGGCATTTCCACAACTGAGGGTGTTCTTTTCTTCTCTATTTTGACTTCAAATATAATTGTCTTCCCTTCTCCGGAAGAATAATTGGCCATTTGCTTTGTTCGTTGGACGGTAACCCAAGGCATTAAAACACAAAGAAAGAGAAGGACCAAAAGGGCAAGACAATTTAGGAGATTACTTGGGAGTTGCATTAGGGCATTAACAGGAAAGATAGAAGATGACAGAAAGGAAAGACGCCATCACTCTGAATGGTCACTTGGAAATCCGCCATCCTGAAATATCTTTCGCTATCGTTCCATTTGGTGGATGCTTCCCTGTGCTGACTTCTTGTGTTTTATGCTAATTAGCCTAAGCCAACATTCCTTTTACCTTTGAAATTAATAGGCAGCCTAATAGATGCAAGGTTAATGGAAGATCTTCTCCACCTTCGATTTGGGACTTGGCAACCCTCCTCCGACCCTACTTTTGTCGGCAGAGACAATCGTGTTTCCGAAGTTTCCTGAAATGGGCGTGATGTCTCTTCCTATCAACCAATTTGTGAAATCTCCTTACCGGCCATAATTTCATTGTCATTGCAGAAACTGTACGCGTCTTTGTAAGTGCCTCTGTAGCCATCAGGTTCACTTCTCTCTTAGCGCTAAACGAGAGAAAGATGAATATGAGCATGAGTCAAGTGCTCTTCCCCGGTCGCTACTGCAAGCCATCCTTAAACTGCTCCATCTTACACACACACACACACACACACACACACACACACACACACACACACACACTGTGTCAATTGGGGATATGGAAGAAATGAGATTATATCACACTTATTTGAGTGCCTACTTCCATCCTACACTTGTTTCTGGCTCTGATACCTTGACCCATTTTTCTCCCTTTATCTTTTATCCCCACAAATACCATAATTCTTCTATTGGAACAAAAAGACAAAGCTCTGTATCTTTCCTTAATATTATAAAAGACTCTCTCTCAGAAACCGACCACCCTTTCTTGGTAATCAGTATCATGTTTTCTTTAATCTTGGGTCCCTTAAGCTCAACCCACTTTTGTCCTTGCTATATTGACAAAATAGAGTCTGGTTTCTAACACTTATAAAGTTCTGCATCAAGGATGAAATTCAGATGAACCTCCCTGCATGTTAATAGAAGCCAGCTATTCTTCCTGAGGATATAAAAGACTCCCATCACCACAAAGTAAGCTGTTTTCTTAGAGCGTTCTTCCAAGAGTTCTGTGTGTGTGTGTATGTGTGTGTGTATTTTCAGTGTTCCAAAAATAAAACTTCTACTGACCTCACTTTAAATTGCAAGATGTGGTCCCCTTTGGCCAAGACAACCCTTTGCCCCTACTTCCATCATTATATATTAGGAGTGCAATTATAGAACATCACAAGTAACCATCTGGTTAAGATGGTGGCAGAGAATGCAAGTTTAATTGTGGAACCGCAGCTCAAGATAAAGGGATGATGGAGTTGTGGTCATGGGTGGAGTGCATTGAGCAAGATCCTGAAGAACTGAGACTCTGACAAGAAGATTTTTAAAAGAGAAAAGGAAGAACTGCTGATATACATGAAATCGGATACAAAAGGGTGGATCCAGTATAGGAAGAAGACTATCAAAGGAACAGCTCAGTAATTCTTAGGAAACAAAAATAAGGAAAAGAAATAAATATCTCTTCGATGTTTCCATCCAAATGCACAAAGTATTGGTAATAAATAACTTGAACTAAAGGCTATGATTCAAAGATATACATTCAACCTTCCAGGGCTCACTAGTTCTATCAAAGATGGTGGAAAGATGGGGCTTTGCAGCAGGTTACCAAATTCAGAGCACACTTCAGAGCAAACTTCAGCAGCATAAAAATGTCTGTCAAGCTGAATCAACATTTATTAGTATCAACTGTGGGTTAGTCACTGTATTAAGTACTGGGAATACAAAGAAAGGCAAAAACCAATCTCTTCTCTCAAGGAACTCATAATCTATTAAGGGAAATAATATTTGAACATGTTTACTCAAACAAGCTATACATAGGTTAAATCAGAGAAGATAAACAGAGGCAAAGCACCAGCATTAGGGGACATTGGGGAAAGGCTTCTTGCCAAATTTAATGCCCTTTCTCTGTACTAGGCTGTACCTCTCAAGGTCTCAATATTCTCAACTGTACAATGGGAGGTTATACTCTAAGCCTCCAAAGGTCTCTTTTATATGTAAAAATATGAGTCTCTGGGGTCATTTAATGAGGTTTACACATTGGAAACACGAGATTGAAAGAGATAGAATACTGACTTTCAAGGTCATGTAAATACTAAATATTGAGTTTGGAGTTGAGTCCAGTTTCCTTACATAAAAACCTATATCCTTTCTGCTACCATAAAATATCTAAGGATCTAGAAATATAGTGTTTCCCACAAAAGTAGATATCAGGACCAGCTGAATTCCCAATTGAAAGTCTTTGAATAACACAGTTAAGTGATTTATGCTTGCTCACCCCAGAAGGCAGGGCTAAGGTTGGGTGGCTGGGGAAATCAGGGAGAGAACCCACTTTTCCTGGATGTTGTCCAAATCTTTGTTTAACAGATCCTTCTGTGCAGAAGATATTCCCAAAATAAAGTATGAATGAAGGGCCGGTATTTTAAGTGATCAGAATGATAACTGGCATTTCTATCGTGACTTAAGGTCCTCCTTTGGTCCTTACAGTAGTGCTATGAGGTAGAGGTACGATAGTCCCATTTTATAAATAAAGTGAGTGAAGTCCAGGGATCTGTCCACGGTCACACAGCTGGTAAATTTCACAAGTGGGATTGAAATTCAAAGCTTTCCCCCCTTCAAGTTCAGAAGCTTCTAAGGCTTAGAGACTAAAGTCTTAGAGAAATCAAGTGACTTGTTCAAAATGGCAAAACTCATTATAATTTATATTAATTTTGTTTTGTTTTCCTTCTTCCTCCTCCTTAATTAGTGAAAACAGCACCGGATGAAGACTTGGGAAAACAAAGCAGGAAGTGTCAGGCTTGACATTCCCACTAGCTCAGGTGCCTTTATGGAGTCTTTCCCAATTCCCATAGTGGCTAGTGCCTTGCTCCCAGATTTCCGTGTGTGTGTGTGTGTGTGTGTGTGTGTGTGTGTGTGTGAATACAATCTAGTCTCACTCTCCCAGAGCTAGCCAGCTGTGTCTTCCCCTGAAGATCCAAGCTTAGGGAGCACTTTGAGAGACTAAAGACTATATTTTCTTTTATGCCATCAGCTCTAGCCCTCATGATTTTGTTCCTCTCCCTATCATATTACTAGTGACTAATTCCTCAATTCCATTTAACCACTCAGAATCAATTAACTTGGACAAGGGGATAAAATAATAGCTATATTATGTATGCTATTGTGGACTATATATAACATTGATGATATAGTAATAACAACAAGACTGTAGGAGCAAACACCTCTCCCACCTGGTCTCTGGTGAGAGAGGACAATTTTTATGTATTATTGGTCCTTTCAACTTCATCAAACATGGCCCTTGTCTTAGCAGATGGACTGGGCCACTTCTAAAAGTCACTCCTTGATCCTTAGGATGTTGACACTGAGTTGGCTGCAAAACCGGGATCCTAAGACACGACTCTCTTGACCTTATGAAATTTACAGGATAGGAGTCTCCAACCTTTTTCCTAAAACAGAAAAAAAAATACCTGAAAGGTGAAAGGACTAAGACTTATTTGCATAGAACCACAGGATGTCAGCAGGTAGAAAACCCAAGAGTTTTCTCCTTTGAGCGTTGTTTTTCACCACAGGCCATCATCAAAGCAGTCAAATCAAGACAAGCAAAAAGGGACTGAAGTAAAAGTAAACAATGGTCTGATTGCCAGGGCTTTTTAAAAGTACCCCCACATCTGAGTGGGCAGAGAAGTGGTGCCATAATGCCCCATAATTCCTGAAGTCAGGAATACTCATCATCCTGAGTTCAAATCTGACCTCAGACACACTAGCTTATGACCCTGGGCAAATCATTTCACTGTTTGCTTCAGTTTACCATCTATAAAATGAGCTGGAAAACGAAATAAATCCCTCCAGTATCTTTGCTAAGAAAACCCAAATGGGGTCATAAAGAGTCAAACATGAGTGAAAACAACTGAACAACATACAGCAACCGCCATATTTGACTATACCACCAATGGAAAAAAGCTTCATCTACTAACTAATTAGCAAACCAAAATCTAATTACAGAATGTTTATACATGCTTAGTTCTCTCCATGGCCACATTATATGTTTACACATTCATACACATATTTGTATTAGCATAATTACATTTATGTATTTATATATTTTATATTTACATGTCTACCCTTGTAGCATATAAGACTTCCTCTTTCATCTGTTGTCCTTAGCACGTAGCTGAATGAATGAATGATTGAAAAGACTTTAAGGTTTTTCATCACACAGGGAAAAGCAATTTTGTTTTCCCCATGATCTTGGAGACATGGTACCTGAGTTTGAATCCCAGCTCTGCTGCGTACTATCTGCGTAGCCTCTGGCAAGTGATAATTTCTCAGAGCCAGTTTTCCCATATATCCCATGAAAGATTTGTGCTAAACAGGCTCTAAAATAATTTCCAAAGCTATGATTTTATTTATTGTATTTATTCTCCTCAATTGTATTTATCTTCCTCAATCTATGATTGACTGATGAATTAACCCAAAGTAGATTCTGTGATAGTTGGCCTCCAACCCAGATTAGAATGTCCTTATTGTTACAGAAAGGATTATAGAAACTGCTACAACTTTCCTCACAAAATTTAGGTGGCAAATGAATTAGATACACATTTTCCTGATAGAATCAAGCCCAAGAATATTGCAAAACACATTCTTTAAATATGATCCATCTTCATTTTAAAGTAAGAGTTCTTAACCTTTGGGGGCTCATAGAACCTTCTGACAATCCAGTGAAGTCTATACCTCCTTCTCAGAATAAGATCTTTTCATTTTATTTTCATCATATTTTCATCTTCAAATTGTCTCCCCATCCCTCACTAAAGAAGACCACCATTTGACCTTCATATATGTGTGTATATATATATATATATATATATATATATATACATATAATATACATATATATGTATTATATGAGTATACAGTTATGCCGTCCATCACGATTTTTCCTATCATGGTTTTGGTTTATCATGAGTCGGCATAAAAAGTTAAATGGGAATTTTTTAGGTATTGATACATGAAGACCAGCAGACAACACAAAACTCAGAAATGCACAATTGTTATTTTTTTAAAAGGCAACCAGTAGCTTCTGGTATCACATGAAAAAAAGCTAATTCCTTATATGATCTCCAAAAAGAAAATAAAGGTGAAAGTTCTATTCTTATGGATTTTATGCAGATTTTCCAGATCATGGGGTCCCCATATTCTTAACCCCTGTGATAAGTATGGGATCATTGTATATGTATCTACATATTATATACATCATTATCATATTAATCATATTATATTATATATAATATGTTATGTTATAAATATATTATATTAAACATTATATATATTTCTATTTATCAGTTCTTTCTCTGGGGATAAAAAGTATTTTCCTTCATAAGTCCTTTGTAGATGATTTGTAGATTATGATACTCATCATATTGTTGTTTTGTTTGAGCTTCATTTCCATAGAGGACCAGAGATGAGACCATGTTAATTGAATTTAAGTGAGGGAGGGTTGTGTAAAGTCACGTGTCTCACTTTTCCCTTCAGAGCCATTTGGTTTCAGTGGTCAGATACAGATAAGATGATTGGAGATGGCATGCAGTGAGAGATCTCAGCTTTTTTTTTTTTTTTTCTGAGGCAATTGGAGTTAAGTGACATGCTCAGGGTCACACAACTAGAAAAGGTTAAGTGTTAAATGTCTGAGGCCAGATTTGAACTCAAGTACTCCTGACTTAAGAGATGATGCTCTGTCCACTGTGCCACCTAACTGCCCCTAATCTTGTCCATTTTAAGCTAAGATTGTCAATAGATCTCAGTTTGACTGAGGCCATTTAGTGGTTCAGGGTAGGTAGAAATTGAGACAAAGAATGAACTTTTTCCCTTATCAAAAAGAAAAAACAAAACAAAAAACCACAACTGAATATAAATAAATAAAACTGGGAGGGAAGACCCTCAGGATTTCTGGCCAAAACAGAAACAACTGCTATTTGCATTCATCCTGAGTCAACTGGGGCTCCAACAATGACTACCTGGGGCTTGGCCTGGGACTTATAGTTGGCCAATCTATGAGAGTCAGAGTGGTTTCGATTTAAGGCAAAGTCCTTAAGAAAGAAATCTAGCCAGAAAATCCCAAGATATCTTGGGATACTCAGAATAACTTAGTCGTTCGCAGTTGTTCTTTGAACAATATTGCTGGTACCGTATCCAACATTCTCTTGGTTCTGGTCATTTCACACTTCGTTATTTCATGTAAATCTTTCCATGTTTTTCTAAAATCAACCCATTCATCATTTCTTACGGCACAATAGTATTTCTTCACAACCACACACCACAACTTGTTAGCCATTCCCCAACTGATGAGCATCCCCTCCGTTTCCAGTTCTTTACCCATCGCAAAGAGCTGCTATAAATATTTTAGAACATATAGCTTCTTTTCCTTTTTTTTCTGATCACTTTAGGAACAAACCTAAAAGTGGTATTGCTGAGTTAGAGGGTGTAAATAGTTTTATAACTCTTGGAGAATAATTCCAAATTGTTCTCCAAAATGGATGAACCAGTTTACAATTCCATACATTAGTGACTTCATATTTTCACATCCTTTCCATTTGCCATTTTTCCCTCTATCATTTTAGCCAATCTTATAGGTGTGACATAATATTTCAAAGTTGTTTTATTTTGTATTTATCTAATCAAAATGATTTAGATCATTTTTTCCATCAGAATGATATTTTCAAATGCATAAAATAAAATACATAAGAATACAAGAGAAACTAATTATATTGAAATATTAACTTTTTAAAAAGAAGCAAGTTTATAGAATCCATCCTAATTTAAGCACTCCTGCTCTAAAGAGCTTTGTCTGATTTATCTACATTTAAAAAAAAAAACATGGGGACAAAGAATGACTGTTGTTTAGACAATTGCAAAAATTATGTGCAGATAATTGATCATATATAGTATGTATTATGTCACATTTATACAGTAGGGTGTATATACACCCTACTGTATAAATGTATAAATATATATATGAGAGAGAGAGAGAGAGAGAGGCACTCAAAAACAGAGAGGAAGAGACAGGGAAAGAATGAGAGAGAGAGAGACATACAGAGAGAAGAGTTAGAGATGAAAGAAAAAGGAGACAGAGAGAGAGACATACAGAGAGAAGGGACAGAGATGAGAGAAAAAGGAGAGAGAGAGACAGAGAGAGAGAGAGAGAGACCAGAGAGAGACACAGAGAGAGAGAGAGAGAGAGAGAGAGAGAGAGAGAGAATGACAGACAGACAGAGACAGAGAGAGACACAGAGACAGAGAGAGAGACAGAGACAGAGAGAGAGACAGAGAGAGAATACATATGTATAAATACATGTAGATGTGTGAGGATGGCCTTTTGGACATTTCAAGTTTCTTCTAATGACCAAAGCTTTTCCCTGAAACAAAGGGTCATCTTTTTAACAGCAATATTCTTTGGTATTGTGATCTGACTGGGAGTCCTAGAATTGTACAGTCTGAAGAACTGAAAATGAAACAGCCGATTGCAAATGGCTTGTGGTGGTCATCAACAGGCTGCTATAGCACATATCAATAAGGAATTACTCAGGAGGAAGAATGTAGAGGGCGTCTTTAATGAGGCAAATAATAGAGAAAAAAAGAACTGCTTACTTGGTAAGAAAGAGCTACGGGGAGCCTCAGGGCTCCATTGAGGTTCTCAAGAAAAAAGCTTTAGCAATTTGGTCGAACCTCCTGTGGCAAAGTGATGGGAGATTATGGACTAGAGGATGGGCAAATGTGGCAAGTTTGATTGGTATCCCTGGCGGGCACACTACCCACGTCAATGACCCACCGAAGTGTAAATACAAAGCTACAAATCTCTCAGGTTTTCTGAATTTAAATTCTGTCTTTGACAAAAGGCTCAGGAATGACTGTCATCCATTTGATTAACAGCAAGGCCTGTTTGAGCCAGGTTTTAAGATTTTTATGTCGGTTAAAAATAAAAATAGCTCATATTTATTTAATAAGAATTACGGTCTGTGTTTCCATTCGTAAGCTTCAATATCCCATTTAATTGGTTCCATACATTTCGTTGAGTTTGGGGAATGAATTATAACTGAACCACTTCACTGAAGTTACATGGTTTCCTTGGTCATTGTTTCTCCTAGCCCCACTTCATAAAATAACAATAAAGTCTCTTCCTGTAACAGGATGGATACATTAAGACTCACTGGGCAAGAGCCATAAAGACATCTTGGTCGTGCCCTGCCCCCTTGTGGAACATGGGTATAGGAACACGACAGGACCGTATCCCCAGTTACTCAGGCGCATCGGAGAGAACCAGAGAAAGAGACCCAGAATGGCGCTGAGAGGGATGGGGTTGGGGCTGGCCAGTTCTCATGGAAGAAAAAAAATAGAGAAACTTTCTGAATTGATTTATGTGTTAGGGAACAGAAAACAAAATAAAGGCTGGTAGGTAAGAGAAAATCGATTCTATGATTCATCAAATTAGCATTTGAAGCCAGATATAATGGAAAGAAAGCTGAATTTGCACTCAGAATAATAGCAAAGATTTGTGAGGTACTTTAAGGTTTGCAAAATGCTTTATAATATAGACGTATGGAGATATTATAGATATAATAATATAGATATAGATAGAAATGTTGATCCTTAAAACAACATTGGGAAGTAGGTGCTATTAAATACCCATTTTATAATTGAGGAAACTGAGGTAAACAAGGGTTAAGTGGTGACTTTCCCAGGATCAAACAGCTAGTTAACATCTGAGGCTGGTTTTAAACTCAAGTTTTCCTAATTGCAGGTTGGAAATTCTAGTTACTGAGCTTCCTCAAAGACCTGTTTTGGGGTTCTAGACTTACAATTTTCTAGCTGTATCATTTATTCATTCATTCACTCCCTCATTTGTTTGGTTGGAGGGTATGGGATGTCCAAGAAGGAATAGCACCTCTGGAGTGAAAGTTTGCAGAGCTCTCCTCAGAGCTTCTCGTCTTTCTGTTGTCCATTTGGCGCTCACCCATGTTTCCAAGAAG
This sequence comes from Antechinus flavipes, assembly GCF_016432865.1. Classification (NCBI taxonomy): domain Eukaryota; kingdom Metazoa; phylum Chordata; class Mammalia; order Dasyuromorphia; family Dasyuridae; genus Antechinus; species Antechinus flavipes. The sequence continues at coordinate 16,048,497 of NC_067400.1, read as the reverse complement.
CAGAACCACACCCCTGTAACAATCACCTCAGCAGATGAGCTAGACCAGGTTGATGGTAACTAAGAAGCCTCAAAGTCATTGGTGAGTTGGGGGGATGTCTCCCCCAAACAGGGGAGGGCTCCCTGGAATGGATGAAAACATCTTGTTCCAAGGGTCGTGAAAGTGGCTGAAGCAGATGTTATGAGCTCTTAGAATTTGGTCGGGCAACAAAGATGCAAAGGCCATTCTTGGGCCATCGCCAGTTATTTTGACTTTTGTCAAGCCACTGGACATTCATGCCTCTGGAAGAGAAAGTAAGGCTGATGACCTGGTGCAATTCTGCCCCACTTAAATCCAATTCACATTCAAATCAGGACATAATCCATGATTGTATGACATTGGTCCTCTTTGAAAATAAAGGACAAACAACATTTGTTTACTCACATTAATTCATTCATTCTTTAGTCAGGAAGGAATTAAAATTTTAAAAGAACATTTGAACAAGTAATTAGAAACATTACTTAGAGTGAAGAGATGTTGAAATAGTTTAATGACTCTCAAGTTGTACAATATCACAGAGATCACCAAATCTAATTTCTGCCTTTTACAGGTGAGGAAACTGAGATTCAGGGACCCCAACATGCTCCAAATTACTAATAATCAGAGAAATGCAAATTAATACATTCTGAAACTCTTCCTCATACCCAACAGATTGGCATAAATGACCCCCCAAAATAAACAAATGTTGGAGTGGCTATGAAAAAAATAATCATATTGATATAATGCTGATAGCTCTGTGAATGGGTACAATCATTCTGGAGAGCAATTTCAAATTATGAACAAAATATTAAACAGTTTGGTGCCCTCTGAACAACTGTAAGAACATTGTTAAGCTTAGATCTCTGAAAAATCAAAGAAAGAGAAAAGGATTCTATATGCATCTGTATACACATATCTGTATGTTTGTATAAATATTTATAACAGCTCTTTTTGTCATGGAAAAAAAAAATCCACAACCTTGCAAATGAACAATAATAAAAATTTGTATGTGATATATGACCAGGCCTTTCTAAAATCAGTTTGTTCATCATTTTATAGAACAATAATATTCCATTATCTTCATATAGCATGGCTTGTTCAGCCACTCCCCAACTGATGGGCATCTACTCATTTTCTAGTTCTTTGTTACCACACAAAGAGCTGCTACAAACATTTTTGCATATGTGGGTCCTTTTCCCTCTTTTATCATTTCCTTGGGATATAGACCCAGTAGTGACACTACTGACCCTGTGGACATACTTCCAAGTTGTTCTCCAGAATGATTGGATCATTTTGCAACTCCACCAATAATGCATTAGTGTCCCAGTTTTCCCACATCCCTTCCAATATTTATCATTATCTTTTCCTGTCATTTTACCTGGAACAGATGGTTTCAAAGAAACAGGAAGAAAATTCAGGAACTGATGCAGAGTGAAGTAAGAAGTAAGAATAATTTATACTTTAACATTAATATTATTTAAAAGAACAATTCTAAAAGACTTGACAACTTCAATCAAATGATCAATCATGATTTCATGCCTGATATCAAATCCTACTCACATCATGATAAAATTTTAGTTGTGATCAACGTGGAAATGTTTTGCTTAACAGTATTTATATGATGTGTTTTGTGTTTCTTTTCTTCCTTCCTTCCTTTCTTTTTTCTTTCTTTTCTTTCTTCCTTCCTTTTCAATGGGTTGAGGGAAGAACGTAGGAGAAAGAAAGCTATGATTGCTTGAAAATTTTAAATAATGAAAATGTTTAAACAGATAAAATATATAATATAAAAAAGAAACTCTTCTCTCTTGCCTTTTCTGACACTGTTTATAGACTTTAAAAGATCCTGGAGCAAGATAGGTAGGGTGTCGTGACCTAAAATTATATGGGGAAAATCAACTTAAGAGCTATGGACAATCTGTAGAATGAATTTTTGAAAACAAAGAGAAACAGTTCCAATAAAGAGGGAAAGGGTGAGATGCCTAAAGAGATCTATGTGGATGTCTAGGGAACTCATTAGCTAACTTTGATTTTTAAAAGACATGTATGGAAGATAGAAGCAAGGACAGATAACAAAGGATGAATACAAAAGCATAGCAAGATTAGTGTCAGGAGTAATAAAGCTCAGAATGAACTGATCTAGTGCTGAAAGGTAGGCTGCTACTATTTTTGCTGACAAAAAGAATGATCTATGGACTGGGAAGGACAAAACGAAATTGGTTAATAGAGAATTGAATCTAAAATTAAGGAAGATAACAAAAGAACTTCCTAGTCAACCTTAATGAGAACAAGTCATGGTAGTTTAAATGCTATCCCTTCATCATATGATGAAAAAATTTTCTCCAAAGGGTTGGGTGACATAGCCAAAGCCTTAACAAAGCACAGGCGGATTTGCAGAGCTGCGATTGGAACATTCTTTCCAATTCATGGTTCTTTCTATTGTATCACACTGCCTTTCAAGCCTGATGAAATGCATCAAAATATACTGAAATAATCGTCATGTGTGATTGTTGGGTTACTGTTGTTGATGTTTGAAAGATCATGAAAAATAAGAAAGGTGCAACAGGAGTGTGTTAACGGGCCCTCAAATATCTTAACTTCCAAGTTCTCAATCTTCTTAACTTCTATGGCCTACTTTGTCACCTCCATCTTAAATACCAGAATGGCCATTTCTTCGAGTTTGTCATCATCACCTTTGCTCCCGTATTAAAGAACTCCTTTGTCCAATAATATTTTTAATTATTCCATCTCTCTAAAGTCTTACCAACCCTCAATCTGTTCTTTGTCCTCATCATGACCTCCAAACAATCCAAATCTCAGTTCTTTTCCAAGTTTTATACCCAACCTGTATTCTCCTCCCTTATTCACAACCCATTCCTATATCCTCTACCGTCAAACCACCTGTTCTTCCTCATAACACTTCATATTCTGTCTTTGTAATATTATATGACCGACTTTTTTCTGTGCTCAGAATGCTCCCTTTCCTTAACTCAGTCTCTCACAATCTCTGATATTTTTCATTATTCACCTCAAAATCCACCTTGTGGCCGTCCCAAACTTGCCTCACTCTACCCTGACTCTGAGTGTCTCTCCCTCAAAGATTCCATCTACTTCGTGTGTATCTTGTGTGTATAGCTAGCATATATATAAAATGCCTACTATGTGCCAGTCACTGTCCTAAATATTTTATGAATATTATCTCATTTGATTATTATAACAGTCCTAGGAGGTGTTAGTACCCACTCATTTTGCAATGGAGAAAGCTGAGCTAAACAGATGTTAATGCCTCTAAGTTATGGCTTAGGCTGGATTTGAATTCAGGTCTCCCTGACTCTGGGCCCAGCACTCTATCCACTGCATCATCTCTCATCTCTTCCTTTAGAATGTTAGATCCTTTGTGACTCTTTCCAACAATGACATAATTGAGACCAGTTCCAATGATCTTGTGATGAAGAGAGCCATTTACACCCAGACAGGACTGTGGGAACTAAGTGTGGATCCCAACATAGCATTTTCACTATGTTGTTTGTTTGCTGGCATTTTATTTTCTTACTCATTTTTTTTTCCTTTTTGAGTTGATTTTTCTTATGCAGCAAGATAATTCTATAAATATGTTTACATATGTTGGATTTTACATATATTTTAACATATATAATATATATTGGATTACTTGCCATTTAGGGGAGGGGTAGGAGAAGAAGGGGAAAATTTGAAACACAAGGCTATGCAAGGGTCAGGGTTAAAAAGTTATCAGTCTGCATGTTTTGAAAATAAAAAGCTTTAATTAAAAAAAAAAAAAAAGACTGTTAGATCCTTGCCAGTTCCAGTGGACTTGTAATGGAGAGAGCCATCTGCACACAGAGCAGGGACTGTCAGGATTGAATGTGGAGCACAACATGGTGCTTGCACCTTTTTGCTATTGTTTTCTTGCTTTTTGTTTTCTTTCTCATTTTTTCCTCCTTTTTGATCTGATTTTTTCTTGCATAGATAATAAATGTGGAAGTATGTGTGGAGAAACTGTACGTGTTTAACCTATATTGGATTGCTTGCTATCTAGGGGAGTGGAGAGAGGAGAGAGAGAAAAAATTGGAACACAAGGTTTTGAAAGGGTGAATGCTGAAAACTATCTTTGCATGTGTTTTGAAAAGAAAAATCTATAATCTAAAACAAAAGGTTAGATCCTTGAGAATAAGAACAATTTTTAATTTTGCTTTTTTGATATCTCCAGCACTTGTTATGACTCTTGGTACAGTGTAAATACATAACAAATACTGATTGAGTGAGTAGTTGATTTGAGAAGGACAAATATCCCAATTTCCAAGAATGGGAAGAAGGCAGAATCTTCAAAGTACAGACAAGGGAGCTTGACTTTGATTCCTGGCAAAAATTCTTGAATATATTATTAAAACGGTGGTTAATGAATATTCAGAAAAGGAAATAGAGATCCCAAAGAAGCAGCATGGTTCAATAAGACCAGGTCATGCAAGACTTACCTCTTTCCTTTTTTGGTTATATAGAAAAAAAGAGGCAGATCAAGGAAAGTTGTAGTTTACCTATCTTTCATACAATAACAATCGTATAATACACATCTATTAATTTCAACATTTTGATGTCTAGTATCTCCCCACTGTTCTATTCTCTGTCATATTGAGCAGACATGGTGTGGTGCCTCAGAAGGCTCTATCTCAGAACAGCATCGTTGAGATAATTAGACCACTAACCAAAGATCATAGATATGTCAATAATGTCCCAAGAACTGTATACTAAAGATACAAGAATTCCAATGACTCCCACTTATCTTCAGGATCAAATACAAAATCCTCCGCTGACTTTAAGTCCTCTCTGACCTGGCTCCTTCCTGCCCTTCCAGCCTTTTTACATCTTATCCCCTTCCCCGCCTCCCATCCTATTAAATAGTCTCCTATTTAATGTTTCTTGTAAAGGATGTTCCATCTCCCAACTGTCTCCCATGCTTAGAATATCTCCTTCCTCATCTCTACCTCCTCGCTTCCTGGCATCTCCTTCAAGTCTCAACTAATCTGCAAAAAGCCTTTCCTGATCCCTTTTAATGCTGTCATCTTCCCTCTGTTGATTATCTTCAATTTATCCTATCTGTCCATAAGCGTTTGCATGTTACATTATGTAAAAGCTCCTTGAAAGCAGGAATTACCTTTGCTCTTTCTTTGTATCCCCATCACTTAACCCAGTGCCTGACTGATCAGTAGGTGCTTAATAAATGTCACTTGACTATGTGAATGACATTTTATTGAAAGAGACCACATACATATAGGAATATAAAATAGGGAGTTTGGCACATGCACAGACCTGAACAGCTCGCTGGAGAGATACAACTTTTCCAAACACTAGGGTTTATTGTGATGGTGTGTAAGAGGAGTGAATCTGAGAAAAGGGATGTTTAACCACATATAATTTGTTCTAGCTGGCTAAATATGTAGGAACTTTTTAAAATTGGCTTTGTAGTTGACACTGTGGCTACTTCAGAAAAAGCTTGTGTCATCCTGGGCTGCCATATTGCTTTGTTTGAATCTGAGAGAACTTAGATACGTTTCCTCTCAAAGTGTCCAGTAAGAGACCATAAATTAAGGATATGGTCCTTAGGGTTTTCTTCTTCTCTAAGGCTCTGTGGCCCCAAGACACAGACCTCAGTCCTTGACTCTATTTATTAGTTTATATTCTAGCTTCAGGGAGTAAATTCTTCAATCACAAGAGCCATGCCACAAGAATTCAGGAGTCAAAATCTAGGAAGCTCTGACAATCAGTACAGCATCAATGCCCCAAGGAACAAGGAACAACCCTCAAGGGTGAATTTCAGGACCCTGGACCACCCAAAGAAATGCTTTGGTAATCATGCTCCATTTGGACATGAATTTGGACGAACTAATGCTAAATAGTAACTCACCTAAGTTTTGAATATAATTCTTCTTTATTACCTCCTAAGACATGAGTGGAAGAGGAGAGATTATGTGTTGGAGGTATTGGGGAAAATATAAACAAAGTTTATAGTTTATTTTGCTATTTCTTTGAAGCACATACACATTTGTAAAAACTACTCAATGTTAATTTGTCAAATGCAATGGAGATAATGGTCCCCAAGTCCCTAATAAATCTAAGTGTTAAAGAGACCACCCCAAGTCTTCAGATTATTTTAGAACCTTGAAGGGAGATATATAGAAGTGGTTTGGATTTGTGAGAGTGAGCCAGAGCATATATGCTATAGATATTTATGCAGAATATTTAGAAAATAACTGCAAAATCATTTGCAGGAAAGATAGTAGCAGCTAAAATTAACAGCTAAAAAAATGGGATAGGGTGCTTGAGATATCCTTTGAAGGAAGCTAAGAATTCTAAGATCCAGAGGGAAGGAGAAAATGTATTCTAAGAACAAAGGATGATCCATACAAATCAGGGAGATAGAAATGGAGTTTTGTTTGAGAAAAACAGGAAGAAGGCCACACCTATAGAGTGTATCAAGACTAATTCTCCTTGGAAGTTCAATTCCCTTAGTTTTATTAAGTGAGATGGAAATGGAGAAATTAAATGATTTTTCCAAAATCACAACGAAGACTATTGGTCTACTAGGTCCCTTACTACCTAAGAATTAGTTTAATAGGTCCTAAAATCTCCTTCCCCTCTAACTACTTCTGCTCTATAGCCTTTGGTTTTTCTTCCACATCTTTGCTATAACAAATCTGAAGTTCATAAATTTCTTTCACTCATGTAGTCACCACCATAGTTCAGACCTCTCTCACTTGGACCTTTGCAAAGTCTCTCCATTGGATTTCTAGCTTTTACAATTCCCCTCTTTCATTCATTCCTCATGTGGCTGCCATTTTTAGTTTACATAACATACAAGTTTGACTATGAGAACCAGAGTCACTTCAGTGACTGTTGTTCAATCATTTTTCATGACCCCATTTGTGATTTCTTGGCCGCTGATGGAGTTTGCCATTGCCTTCTCCAGATCATTTTTATAGATGAGGAACTGAGGTAAGTAGGTTTAATTAATTTGCCCAGGGTGACACAGTCAGTAAATGTCTGAAACCAGATTTCAAGTCATAAAATGAGTCTTTCTGACTCCAGCCTGGCACAATGTACACTATGGTGTCACCTAGTCACCCTACAGCTCTCTATTGTCCCTACAATAAAATTCAAATTCTTCAGTTGAAAGCCCCTCACAACCCAGTTGCAGCCAACCTCCCCAGTTTTTTTTTGTACATTTATCCCCTTTATACTCTCTATATTTTGATCACATTAACCTTCTTCTTGTTCTTTGCATTTGACGTTCCATCTCACTCCTGTGCCTTTTTGCTGACATTCTTCCTCACTCTTCTCTCTTTCAATCCTTAGCTCCCCTCAGAGCTCAGCTTAGGTACAGGCTTCTACATAAAGCCTTGGATGACTGGAGTCTCCTCATCTTTCCTGATAAGGAAAGATGGAACCTCAGAAGGCTGTATCCCAAGGAGAGGAGAAGAAGCCATCATTTTATGATTGTGCCTATTACATAGCAGGCACTGGGCTAGCCCCGGAATACAAGAGCTCTCTTCCAGGTTTATCTCAAGAGCTTCCTTCTATGGTCAGCATTTCTTGGCCTTCTAGTCCCCATATTCTTTCCCTCCTTAAATATATCCATGTATATACATGCATATATGTATATCCCTATCCTTTTAAATGCTATAATTGTTCCAGTCAGAAAAAAGTTTTGCAAAGACACTCTCAAGTTCTCTCTCTCTCTTTTAATAAAACTTTTTTATTTTTAAAACACATGCATAGATAGTTTTCAACATTCATCCTTGCAAAATCCTGTATTCCAATTTTTCACTCCCTTTCTCCCCAATCTCTTCACTAGACAAGTTATCCAATATATGTTATATATGTGCAATTTGTCTATACGTATTTATATAATTATCTTGCTGCACAAGAAAAATCAGATGAAAAAGGGAAAAAACAAAATACAAATAAACAATAACAAAAAAGGTGAAGATACTCCATTGTGATTCATACTCAATTCCCACAGTCTTCTCTCTGGGTGCAGATGGTTCTCTCCATCACAAGACCATTGGAATTGGCCTGAATCACCTCGCTGGTGAAAAGAGTCACGTTCAAGGTCTCTCTTAAGAACTTTGGAATTGATTGTACACCATAGAAGACACTGGCACAAGACCATTCAAGAGGGCTTGACGTGCCCTCATCAGAGAAGGTGCTGTGCTCTATGAGAAAAGTAGAATTGAAGTAACTCAAAAAAAAAAAATACGAAAGATGCAAATTTTGAGAATCCATGGACTATTTCTGCCCAACCAGGAGCAGAGTCTTCTGAGCTCAGATTGGTCTGATCAGCCACAGTCAGACACACTGGAACTTGACTCTAACATAATGATGTCATTTTGGTTCTCTTTGAAAATAAAGGAAAACAAACAACTAACTGATAATCTCCCCAGTAGAATAGAAATTCCCTGAGGATAGGAACTATTTTTCCTTCCATGTTTGCATCCTCTGTGTTTAACATGTTGCCTCACATACAGCCAAATGCTTAATGAGTGCCTTGAGTTGGATTGGATAACTCTGGGCAACACTTAAACCCCAGCCCTAAGCTCTTGTTTCTCCTGCCCAGCTGCTAGGAAATTGTCTCATTTATCTTAAGGATATTTTGCATAGACCTGTACATATATACATTGCATGTGTTTCCCCCTAAATAACATAAGATTCTTGAGGGCAGAAAATGTTTTATTTTTACCATTGTACCCTCAAAGCACAATGTCTGATGCATGATACATCCCAATTGAATGTTTTTAAAGTTTATTTAAAGGCCTTTTGCATGTAAGCAAAAAGGTATCCTTGGGGCAGCTAGTTGGGGCAGTGGATAGAGCACCAGCTCTGAAGTCAGGAGGACCTGAGTTCAAATCTGAATTCAGACACTTAACACTTCCTAACTGTGTGACCCTGGGCAAGTCACTTAACCTCAATTGCCTCAACAAAATAAATAAATAAAAATTTAGAAAGTATCCTCCCCCCAAAAATGCTATTTGTAATTTTTTGTGAAATAAGCAATTAATAAATAGTGGATGAAAGAATGAATGAAACTTCTGCCCTTTGGAGAAAACACAGTTCTTTAAAAAAGACACTTTGGACTTGAAATAAGAAAAATATTGCCATTTCCCACCTAACAAAATTAGTGATTGTGTTTCTATCACTCGAAGCATTTAAATAATTGCAATAGTTAATCCATGGAAATTTAAATATCCCTTATTCTCTCTTTCTGCTGCCAAGTTTGTGGCCAGGATTATCTCTGGTCCCTTGATGAGTTTGAGATTGTAACTCTGTGTAAATGAGAATGATGCAAAAAATCATTAAATTAAATGAGAATGGTGCAAAAAAATCACAGCTGATCTGTGGCACAACCAGGAACTGGGCACTGGTCTCTTAACTCACAACCTCAGGATATTCTTCTATACCCCGTCACAAATCTATTAACAAACACTTACTGAAAGCCGACTTGTTTGGGTGGGGTTGAGAGTCAAGTCTCACAGAGCCCACAATAAAAGGCATGATCGATTCATCTGGTCCTCAACGTATGTTTGTAGTGAAGTGTTGGGCGTCTCTCAGGAAGCAATGGGACATATTGGAATGAGGGCTGAATTTGGAGTCAGAGACCCTTGGTTTGAATAACAGCTCTGACTTACCATACTTCTTGGGCGAGTAATTTAACTTCTCTAGTCCTTAAGATCCTCCTACATTTTTTCCCACCCCTACATTTTTGATCTGAAGAATGTACATAACACCGTGCACACAGTTTTCTGTTTTTATGGATACCTGCAAAGAAATATGTTCCACGGCCATTTGGGCCTAGTAAAGGTGAGACTTATCTGTTTTTAGCCTAACAAGTTTATTTCCATAGTGAGCACATCTCCTGGATTGATGTAGTTAAATGATGACACATCGCACCAATGAACAGAGGTAGAGACAAATTGAATTGTCTTTCTCTTTTTTTGTGTGACTAGGGAGAAAAGTATATTCCTTAGAGCTCATTACATTTAATTCTTCTGAGTTGAGATCTCTGTTCTTTCTTTGCCCTTTGACTTTTGCCTTGAGTTTCTTAACATTATAACTAGAGAGCAGATAAGCTGCCTTTCTCTTTCATTCTCTTGGTTTCTTTGCTTTAAGGTCATTCAGACATTTCATTGGTCATAGTTGTGGAATGATTCTTTAATATATAACCTATTTCTACATGACCTTGACAAAACCAAATGCTTAATGATTGAAGCCATCTAGAGTGGAAAGGGCAGACTCTGGAGGTAAAGGATATCTTCAAGCAAAATCTGAATGCCTCCTTGTTGAGTATATTATAAGGTAGAGGAGTAATTAATATTAGGATGATGTTTTTGAAAGATCTCCCAAAATCTTGACAAATTAGAACATTGAGACAAGTCTATTAAGGTGAATTGGATTTTAAAAATGCAAAATCTTATACTTGGGTACAGAAAAATCAATCCTACAAGCACAATTAGATATAACTATGTAGAAATTTTACTAAAAATATATCATGGTTTTAATGAATTGTAAGCTGAAGGTATACACAGAAAACCTAATGCAGTCTTATATTGCTTTAAGAGATGCATAATGTCTAGAACTAGGGAAATAATAGTATTGTTCAATTCTACCTTGGTCAGGGACATATGGAATATTCTCTTGAGTTTTAGGTAGCACATTTTAGGAAGACTAGTGATAAACCAAAGAACACTGAGAGGTGGATAATTAGAATGATAAACTTATGAAGAATGGACAGGAATATTTAGTCTGGATAAGAGAATATTTAGGGAAAGGGAATGATAACTGTCAACAAGTTTTTGAAGAGCTGCCATATGGACAGATCTTATCCCGAGAAACTGGTACTTAACTATCATTCTGAAGAGCTAAAAATGAAATGTAGCAAGATGGGGGACGAAGAAAACTTTTTTCTCCTGACAAATTGTTTTAACTCTTACCTTGTGAAGAAATAATCTGAAGAGAATTCTTCAGTAACAATGGCAGATATCCTGAAAGCTGAATGGTAGGACTGTAGTTTAAAAGTAAGAAGTCAAGAATATTCACAATAGTTAAAGGTGATGATTGGTTGTGATCTTTCTCACAGCTGAAGTTTGTCTATTATTTATGTCTTTACTTTATTGTTTGTTACACTGGTAACTTTGATGTTTAATTTAAGCCTAGGAGACTATGGATTTTGAAATATATACAAATATATTTATATAAACATAATTTTATAAATATGCACAGCTGCTTATAGGAAAAGACATTTCTCTAGTTCATTAAATGTTTAATAAACTGGGTGAGAGCTCAGAGTGAATTAATTAATTAATGAAACAGATGTTGCAATTTTAATAATTAATAATAAAAAGTCCAACATACTCATGGATTATGCTAGATTTTAGGATAATGAGAATAAATACACTAATGAATCAAATAATAAGCTGTGAGGTGGCCATTCCATGTAGGCTACATATAAGTATGGTCATTCCTAAATTCTGCTCATGCACTTAAGAATTGCAAATTTTTTTCTGATCCAAAAAGAAAATAAAGTGTTACTTTGTACATACATGAGGAGAGGGTCTATTATAGGGGAACCTTCCAATGCAAATAATCCCATCTCTTTTCTAAAAGACCCAAGTAGTAATAGATGTCTGAAATGTTCTAGAAAAGTTTGTCATATGGTGTTAAACATATACTTTATATATAGATCAAAGTTCAGGATAATGGTAGCTATCTGGAAAGGTTTAAAGTCAAATGGAGACCCTCTGACTTATTAAAAAAAAAAAAAGCCAAAAATTCAGCAATCTCACTTAAATCTAGGTGAATCATAAAAGTCACTTAGAGAAAGGCAGGACTCAAAATATCAGGGATACGTTGACACGAAAATAGATGGAGAATTTGAATTATCTTGGAGGACTTGTGTGAAATGGTTCTAAATAGTGGATGAGAATCTGGTGGGACTTAGTTACAGCAGAGAACAATGGTAGAGGAGATATATAACCAAATTTTTAGTGTACTCATTTATACACTGACAATTTGAAATAAAAACAAGGATTTGACTATGGGCATGGATGAAATTCTCTTTCCTTGATCTTTCTATTTTATCTTGGCCAGGCAAACCAAATTTGAGGTAGTCTGGATAGAGAAGTTTCTGATAGTAAAAATTGAACTTCCAGATCTGGGCACCATGGACAGAGACAGTCACAAATACATGGTAAAGACGAATCTAAACTGGAATTGTCCTCTGCACCAAAAAAAAAAAAAAAAAAAGGGAGGGGGGAGAGGGGATATTGGCAGACAAGGCAGGTAGGACAGACAAGTCTTGGAATTAGTCTATCAAGTATCATCCTTTAGTAGAGTGAATATAATAGTGATATACCAAGAGATTTTTCTTCTTCTTTTTTTATTAAAGCTTTTTATTTTTCAAAATATATACACGGACAATTCTTTAACATTAGCCCTTGCAAAAGTTTGTGTCCTAATTTTTCCTCCTTTCTCCCACCTCTCCCCTAGATGGCAAGTAGTCCAATATATGTTAAACATGATAGAAATCTAGGTTAAATCTGATATATGCATACATATTTATACAATTATTGTGCTGCACAAGAAAAATCAGAGCAAATCAGAAAATAAAAGAGAAGCAAAATAAAATGCAGGCAAGTAACAATGGAAAGAGTGAGAATGCTATAATTGTGGACCACAGTCTGTTCCCATGGTTCTCTCTCTGGATGTAGATGGCTCTCTTCATCACTGAACAATTGGAAATGGTTTAAATCATCTCACTGTTGAAGAGAATCATGTCCATCAGAACTGATCATTGTATAATCTACTAAGAGGTTTTAATTGTAAAAAAAAAAAAAAGCATGTGGGAGAAGTAGAGGGCAATGGTGTAGACATAGTAGACTAAAAAGAAAAAAATTAATAACTCTAAAAAGTCCAAAATAACAGATTCTGACATTTAAAGGTGTCATAACATCTAGTGTAGTAACATTTCTTTAAATATATTGAGTAGAAGGGCTAGGGAAGCTGATTGTCCTGGGCAGGAAGTTGTTGTTTCAGACAGCTCAACTCTGTGAAATGTTTCTAAACCAAAAAATGGCAAATACCTTTCCATTCCATTGCCCAATGATGTCAGCATCTCCCTCTGAGGAAAATAATAATAGCTGACAATTAGATGGGGATATAAAGTTTATTTAATTTTCCTTGAATATCATATTCAATATGCAAGTTAAGTAACCTACATGAATAACTCCAATTTATGGATGAGAGAATTGAAGCACAGAGATGAAATGGCTTGCCTCAGCTCACACAGCTAGTATGTGCTTAAAGTAGGATTGGTACATGGATCTTTTTCACTCCATGTCCTACACTGTACACATTAGGACTTCCTGTCTCTGCTGCCAGGCACTTAAGGAAGAAAACATGAGTCTTGCTCAGAAAGAGATTATTTAACATGTACTGGTCTACCTGCCATCTAGGGGAGGGGAGTCGGAGGAAGGAGGGGAAAGGGTGGAACAGAAGGTTTTGCAAAGGTCAATGCTGAAAAATTACCCATGCATATATCTTGTAAATAAAAAGCTATAATAAAAAAAAGAAAGAAAGAAAGAAAAAAGAAAGAGATTGTGACTCACTAGGGAAAATAAGATGCCTTGTAGTACAAATCCTGGCTTTGAAGCCAGAAGACCTATTTTCAATTCTTGTCCCTGATACTTATTACTTATATGTGATCTTGGGAAGATCATTAAGTTCTGTGGGTCTCAATCTTCTCAATATTAAAAAAAAAATTCCAGTGGGGTGCTGGTGCTAGTTCTCACCTGCTCTTGCCAATGGTTAAATTTTCAGTGTGAACATTTACACCTGGGAAATCAGCAAAAGCTTCAAACTGGGGCTTGATTTATGGTTTCCTTGATTGCACAGACTTAAGAAAGTGATTGATAAAATATTTGTAATGCAGATTAAGCCTCAAAGAATGCCAGACTTTTATTTTTTCTGGAGGGTCAATTGTTAAATATTTACAAGCACACCTCTAGTTTCTTCTAATTGGAAAAAAAAATCCCTGATCATGTAAGCTCTGTTAGAATGTCATAAGTAGGTAAGTAGAAACGAAGTGCTCTGTGAGTTAAGAAATAAGAGGTAGCGATGGGATGAGGGAAGCCTTCCTACTTGAGCTGGCATTGAAACAGAGTTTTGAAGGATTCTAAGAGACAGAGAGAAGGGGATTGGGGTTTGTACTGGGCATCGCAGTCATAATGTCCATGTTTGAGGAGCCATAAGGACTCTCTAGTTTGATTGGGACATTGTGTATTAGAAAGAGTACTAGACTCAGCTTTGGGAATCATGGGTTGAGTCTTGATTCTTTCACTATGCACGTGAGCTTTTCTATCACTTAATTTCCTCACTTGTAATATAAGAACACTAGCCTAGATACTCTATGATGTTTTCCTGAACTACCATTTAACCAATTTCTGTGACTCAATTCTAAGTCTGTAAAGTAAGCCCAAGATAGTATAGATCGCAGAAAATACCATTTGACAAAGGAAAAGCTCATTGTTGAATGTGGAGTGTCAACAATTATTTTTTCCAATTATGACTTCCAAATCAACAGGCAGCTGTCAATTTATTCATCAATATAGATATCTTAGATAGGTCCTGAATATGGATAATGAACTGAATACTGAGTTGAATTGTAGAATGAGCTCACAATGAGTTGCATTTAAGAAATTCCAGTGTTCTTTTTAATTACCAGTTAGAACAATGGTCCAGCTCTTTAACATTTATATCTTCCCAATGATACTATATGATGGTGAATTTTGAAACATGGCAACTGCAAAAGAAATAAAATTACAAATACCCTCCCCCATAGTAAAAGACTCAGGTCACGAAGCAAATTCCAGCTTATTTGTGATGCTGACTAATACATGAAAGGCCAAATATCAATGAAAACATAGATGAAAAAATTATGAATAAATGAATGAATGAAAGCATTTATTATATTCTTATTATTTGTCAAGCAATGTAAGCTCTAGGAGTACATAGGAAAAAATGAGGCAGTTCCTACTCTCAAAGAGTTCACGTTCTTTTTGGAGAATGCAACATAAATAGGATGATTCAACAGCAGAGCTAATGGCAAGATTCAGAGACTTTAGAACGAAAGAAAAATAAAGGAAAAGGTATTATCAAGGATATGTATGACACAAAGGGGAAGTGGATCGATGAGGTAGCAATTATAAAGGATGACATATGAGTAGATTGAGTGATGGTTATGTAATATTAATAAGAAATAGTTAACATTTATGCAGGACTTACTATGTGACAGGTATTGTGTTAGTGCTTTACACTATTCGATCCATCCAACAACCATGGGAATTAGCTATTATTATCCTCATTTTATAGATGAGGAAATTGAGACAGACGGAGAAGTGAATTGACCAGGTCCACATGGTAAGGATCTGAGCCCGGATCAGGTCCTCCTGATTCTATGCCCAGTGCTCTCTTCACAAGTCACCCAGATGCCCTGAGTTACTAAAAGAACATGCCGGTCCTCAGTACTTTTGGCAGGTCCTCTATGGAGACTTTAAGATAAAACAGGCCTGATAATCATAGAGGAAGAGGAGGTGCATATGGGGCTTTGATTTGCCTTGCTGAAAGGAACACTTACAGCAATCAAATCCCTGGTCCATCTATCAGAGCAAAAAGAATGACCAGAGGGCATCTACCTTCCGTTGCGGAGCACTCCTTGTACATTCAAAGACTATAAATACTTCCTTAAGCACTTTCTGACATTCTGTATAAATAATATTGCTCATGAAATTTAAAAAAATCCTTCGTAAAAGAGTACGGTAGTTAATTTTTGACAAGTAAGTCTCAATAGTCTAGCACAGCTGTCACTACAGCCATTAGTAAGATTAAAAGTCAATGGGCAGAAGTCTCCAAGTACAGAAACTTCCTCTGCAGTTAGAGATGACACGATTCTTTTTAAGTCAGGAGGACTTGACTTTAATATTCCAGTGGATTTGTGGCTTAATCCATCTGAGCATCACCTCTCACGGGAGAGCTGTGACTCATCTGCCCTTGCTAATCCCCTGGACTCTTACCCAAGCAAGGGGTCCACCCAAAATTAAGTATCTTGACATCATCTCAGCAGTAACAAATACAGCGAGCAGACTGTCTACTTTGATCTTAATAAACAATGAACCCGCTTCCTTTGCCAGCCGTACATCTCGTCAATGATACCGTTTGCCCTGCTTCATGTGATTGTTATGATGTAGACATGAAATGTGTCCTGAAAGCCTTAACTGGATGAGTTGGGAATAAACTTCACTTCACATCAAAACCCTGTTTTGTGTGATAGATCTCCTTTCTTGGCTGCCATATAAAGATAATAGGCATTTAAGCTTTGTGTGCGTCAGGGTGGTTGTTTTGGATTCTGAGTATCTGGAGGATAGGAATCATGTCTGTTTAACCCACTTGGCACAAAGCTTAGAACTCTGCCAACCACATTTTGGATAATAAAATGATATAATTATAATATGTAGTTCATAATATTTCATATGCTCTAAACTGAATTTCTAGGTAGTAACAGGCCATTCCCACTGGAGAAAAGAGAGCTCAACATAAACAATTTATGTATCTCTGATACTTTGAGGTTTATAATCTGTTTTCTACCATTTCAGCTTTATTGCTAAAATAGTCAATGCAAGTATTACTATCCTGATTTTGAAGATGAGGGAAGGAACTGAAGCTCAAAGAGGTTATTACTTAGTACTTTTTTTTACTTTATTTTTTACTTGCTCAAGACCACATAGAATCACATAACATCCAGAGTTGGGAAGAATTTCAACATTCATATAATTCAAAACATTACTTAAAGGAATCCCTTCTGTAATATAGCTAGTAAGCAAAACAGTGATAATGAAAACTGAATATTCTTGACTCCAAGATCACTGTTTTGCAAAAATTTACTTTTGTCTAAGTAAATCCTCCTTAAGGGGCAACCTTTTAACATTTAAAATAATTTGAGTTCAAAATTCTAACCTTCACTCTCTGTGTCTCCTCCCTCCTTCCTGAGATGGTAAACAATCTGATATGGTTTATAAAATGCAATCATGTAAAACATTTCCATATTAGCCATTTCATATAAGAATACTCAAACAAATAAACAAACAAACAAACAAAAAGGATGAAAGAAAGAGAGTGGAAAATAGCATGCTGCAGTCTCCATTAGACAGGGTCAGTTTTTTCTCTGGAAATGGAT